>NW_010536965.1:59509-88451 GCF_000687285.1 Phaethon lepturus | reverse complement strand
CAACCTCAATGATTCTGTGATTCTGTGAAAATTTCACTTTTCTGTCTATTGTATGCATACAACTTCCTTGAGAGGACCTATGCATCTTCGAAGTAAGTATAGTGAAAGTGAGAGCCGATACTGCCCTCTTTATCAGCAGAGTTAAGTACAAGAAGTTGTTAACCAATCTGTTGTTCCTAATACACAGGCAGAACATCTGTGTTTAAATAAAGAGTAGCATGGCATGATTTAAGAGGCATTTCCCCTGCCTTGAGTTAAAGCCTTGATCCACAGACACTACTTCATGATCCCATCATGATCAAGATGGGAAAGAATGGCAGAAATCTTTCAGTAAAAATATTTTCTGCTATAGGTTCCTATCCTATTGATAGCTGCCTATATCCAAGGATGTGCAGCAAGATATCTAACAGATAATTGCACAATGCAAGAGGAAGGTACCATCCCATTGTGCAATATGCAACACAGAAGCCATTAACAAAAATTCCTTTTCATGTTGCCTAAATAAGTCCTGTGAAATAGTCAACTTGTGACA
Organism: Phaethon lepturus; assembly: GCF_000687285.1. Taxonomy (NCBI): domain Eukaryota; kingdom Metazoa; phylum Chordata; class Aves; order Phaethontiformes; family Phaethontidae; genus Phaethon; species Phaethon lepturus. Next base: position 87,919 of record NW_010536965.1, on the reverse strand, counting down.
TCCTTAAAGCACTTTCTGCTATCAGAAACACCTAATGAACAACAACTACATCTGCACCTCAAAATCCTGGATATCTTATTGTAGTCATGGCTACAGTAAAGCTAAATATTTTTTTAACTGAAAGAATGACTACATTTTTGGTAATTTCTTTCTTAAAATGGCTTTTCTCTTCTTGTTTAGTCCAGATAAGGATGGAAAAACTATTTTAGTTCAAAAATGCCTTACACCATTATATGGTCCTGAAGACAGATAAAGAGCGTGTAAGTGGTGCTGTTTGGCAGCATCTAGTTTTATACATGATGGTGTGAATGGTATAAAGTTTTTCATTTCACTCCTACTGCTGTCTCGTTTTGGAAGAACTGTGCCTTGTGCTCAGTAAGGCTCTACTGAAACTACAGGCAAGATACCTTCAGGCTGTGTTATGTATATAGACAAACATACATACACAAATGTAGTAGCTGCAGTGTACAGTCATGCAAGGATTGTATTATACACACACATACAGAAACAGAACTGAGAACCTTGGTAAACTAATATAATGCAAAGGCTTCTAAGATGTATTTTTATCATCTCAGAAGTCAAAGAAAATCTTTCTAAAATCTTAAAGAAAATAAAAGAGTAGCTTTTATGCCTCCTCCTTTACATGTTCAAGTTTGAACACATCTTCCAGTTCTCTTAAAAGATCTGTTTCAAGTCCTGCAGGTGTGACTCATAGTGGATAGACATCTGTAGCAGATAGACATTACTCGTAGCAGAAAATGGACGGGAATCTACACAGAGCTGGCAGATGATATCAGCTGCTAGCAAGTTACAACTGTTGCACTGCTACGTTAAAGTTTCACAAATTAAGTATATGCAGCTCAGATACCAGTAAATTTTTCCAGCTGCACATTCTTACCGTTTGCAAACTACAGTAGACATAGTAGATACAGGCTAGCTGCACATACAGTTTCCATATGAAGACTTATATGTAATCTATGGTATGGTCTTCATCTTCTGTTCAATGCATTCTCTGTCATAAAAAGTTTAGCTTGGTATTTAACCAAAAGAATGCCAATATTCAATGTTATCAAAAACATTTTACAAATTAAGTAAAAAAAAATTAAGCATGGACCCAGTGTTATTTTTTTTAAAAGTAATCCAACATCATTGTGCAAGAACCAAATCTCACCCCTGATAACACCCAGGAATATTTTTTTATGTCCATACATGCAAATTCACTTCCAATTCCAGTGTGTAGTATCAACAGGCTAGAAGTGGCCAACTTCTGGCACCCTTACCTGAACAAAGTTAATTTCTGTGGGAGTTATTCTGGAAGAGCTACATCCACACTTTCTAATTAATAAACTGTGTGAATGCTAGCATTTCAATATACTTGTGGTTTGCGGTCATGAATATTGACCGCAGTCGTCCATTGACTTTCATGGACAAATCCCATCAAAAGTTTTGTGCTCTTCAGTTAACAAAATATTGTCACTAAACACATAGCTATAGGTACCTACAATTCTGAACCAGTTTCAAAGAAACTACCAGTTCTTGCCCAATCTCTAAAGTATCAACTTTTTTCTCTGAGATGCCTCCACTAGCTTTGATTACAAACTTAACATTTCTCTTATATCTGAGACAGAACTATCCAATAATTCCTGACAAATCAGAAGCACTTTTTATTAAACTAAACAATTAGTAAATAGCCAGCTTATTTTAATTCTCATGGAGTGTAAATTGCTAATGTAAACACAACAGATTTTATCAATACTGAAGACTAACACATTTTTCTTATTCCTAGAAAGATAACTTACCATGGAAAACACAGAAAGGGTGATGAAGCTATAGTCAACAGAGTTAGTAGCTGTAGCACTGAATATTTAAGAAATAATATCAATTTCAGAAAAGAGAATGAAATTTATTATAAACTAAAATATTAATCCTCTGAAGCATTGGAGTTCATTAAACTCCTTAAAGTCAAGTAAAATTGGCCTTAAAGATGCTCCGTAGCTTTTTTTATTATATTTTAGCTCTTACTTCAACATTCAAAGGGTTGAAGAATAAAAATCTTACTCTGATGATTATAGACAAAGTGCCAAATCTGTCTTTTTGTGGTAGAAAGGGCTAGAAAAATTAATGGTTTAGTTACATGTGTTTGTACAAGTTTCACTGATGCTATCCAACTTTTATGTAGAACTCTGTGGCTGCATGCCTAACAGACCCCAGGGAAGAAACAATAGACACCCCATTAAGAAAGAAAAGGGTCACTATGTTACATGTACTTGAGTTTTTGTAGTGGCTGGCTAAAATACAAAAAGACACAGCAGGCTTTTCCCATCCCTTCTACTACAGCTTAGTGTCCACATACCTCTGCTCTTAGCAGATTGCTCCCATATCTGTATGATTAGGCATTCACAGAGTTATTTCTCTTTTCCAACATCAAAGGGCAGAGTTCAACCAGCAGCAGACAACTGCTGCTAGCCCTAGAGTAGCTGGTCTGCTCTACGACCAATTGCCAGTTGGATGGCTGAAGTATGCTGCTTATCTGTGGTAACATCCAGAGTCACCTTGGCTTTGTTCCAGTTCTTCTCTTATTTCTTCAGACTGTCTCCTGTTAAAAAGATTGCAGATGATCTGTAATCAGTTCCTTTAAGCAGGATGTAACTTGGTGCAACACAGGTTTGGAGCTATTTTCAAAGTTAAGCAGGTGCTTATGTACTGTTTCTGGCCCAAGTTCAGTGTGGTTAGTAACTTTTCAAGTTCACTGGAGAACACTGCAATTCTTCATTAAAATAAAGCCACTGAGAAAGTTAAAGCAAAAAATGTAACATTTGGACATTTGCTGTGAATGCCACCACCCTATCAGCTTTGCTACCCAGAGAAGAAAGTCACTCGTCATGACAGTCATTACACATCACATTTAGCATTTTTTTTAATATGTGGAACCAACCCGGACAGTCTTTATGAGCTAACTTTCCCCAAACTGTGCTGATGCTCCTGCAAGCACTTATCCTCCAACATTTATTCAAAACTGCATTCTGCTTTGCCTGTCAAATAATTATAAGGCCAACAAAGTCTCCATTTCTACTATGCCACAGACAAGATTGTTGTACTGGACATGGGAGGTGGAGTTTGAATCTGATTTGAAATCCTTTCTTGTTTCTCAGATTCTATCTTTTATATTTTTAGCAACAGGCACACATTAGAAGCCAATGATAAGAGTATGATAGTTTTAAACAGTCTGTTTGCCTTAACATTAACAGGAGTTGTACGTGTTCATTAGCAAGAAAGTATACCGCTGTCATTGTGAACACCTCAAGAATGCACCTCCTCTGATAGCAACTGGTATTTGAAATATTTCTGTTATCACTTGGAAGTCAGTTGAATACTTCCAAAACAGAAATCTTTTTCCAGCATATTTTGCTCTTTTTTAAGCAGCTCCAGCTAAAGGCACTATAGCAGATTTTTTAATGGTTACTATGCTTACAGGGTTATATTAATCCACAGTGATTTGGAGTGTAAGTTTTCCCTACCTGTTTGGGTTTATGTCAGTGTAAAGCAAAAAGCACCAGCATAGAGTCTGCATATTTCCTGTGATTGCAAAAGTAAAAGTGTCTTTAGACTCAGTCACCCACACCACTAACACTGAGCAACGGTGCACTATTCAGCTCTCGTATTGCACCGTCCTTTGACCTTAATTGCATTCTCAATAGGGATATACGTGAATTACTTCTTTAAACATGTATGTGTTGAAAGTGAGGTTATAGTTAGAATAATAACTATTTAAAATGGCATCTTGTAATTCAACAGATCTTTGCATAGGAAGCATTCCGACCTCGTACTGATTTATTTTCTTACCATTGTGCACTGATACAAAAGTATCCTTTTTTTTGTACTTCTGTTAGCACTGCAAGGCCAATCTAGCTGAGAGTGGACCGTACTCTAGCTAAGACATCACTTATAAAATGTTTATACTTTAGCTCCAGCTGCAAACTGTTTTAGTATCTGGGCTAAAGGAGTACACTAGAAAAGACAAAGGTTGGCTTTTAGAGTCCCGGCTGAACTTCCAGAGCAGGAATGCTGATGGAAAAGGCAGGATTTAGGATTTCTTGTCATATTTTGCAATTTCTTACCTTTTTTCTTTTTTTTTTTTTTATTAAGCATATTTGATTTAGCTTGCTAAGAAATTTTCTTTCATTAGAAAGGCACCAATTAATTCTTACATAGTGTATAGTGCATATGTACCTATAATATATATCTATTTTCATCATTCCTGATGTGTTGTCTTCCAGCTGAAGACACAGAACATTGAATGCAAGTCTGAGCAAGTCAGAACTGGTGTAGGGTGGGCACTTTGCTCTTCTACTGACTCACCTTTGGTGAAAATCTGAGATGACTCGAATTAAGCCTACAGATATACAATAAATGACTAAAATAATTAAACATTCCTGTCATTCTTGACCCTATATGTATTTCTGTTAGGACATTAAAACTTAATGTAAGATGGCAAATACTGCAAGAAATAGGAAAAAAATCTAGAAGAATAATCAACTTTGATATCAAGTACTGTGTATACTGATTTTCTGAATAGAATTGGACTGATATTAGGAAAAAATATCTATTAGTCTAGATATTAGGAAAAATTTTTTTTTACTGAGAGTGGTCAGACATTGCAGTAGGCTGCCCAGGGAGGTGGTGGAGTTGTCATCACTGGAAGTACTCAAAAAATGTGTGGACATGGCACTTTGGGACACAGTTTAGTGGGCACGGTGGTGTTGGGTTGATGGTTGGGCTTGATGATATTAAAAGTCTTTTCCAACCTTAATGATTCTGTGATTCTGTGATTTTTAACATAACCACTATAAAATGCCACTTTAAGTTATGAAAACATACACTTTTACTAACCTGATCTTAAATAGGGTATAATTTTAATTCTTATAGCAAGTTTTGTTTCTTCTTACTACCACAACTCCAGGTTCAGAAATATCAAAAATACAAAACTGCCAAAACAAAATGGGGCAAACATTTAGTGTGTGGTGACATTGACTTTATTATTATACAATGAGAGCTTTCTCCACTCCTGCCCTGTTGCCAAGGTCTCACAGTAATATTCACACTTAGTAACAGCTGGAGCCAAGTGAATTTTACAAAGAATTTTCTGTATGCATCATCAGTCCACATGATCCAGTGAATCATCTTCTGTTATGAACACGCCCCCTTTTTGATTGTTTCCCAAGAAACTCAGAGAGTTTGGGTTTTACCAAGGTGACGGGACAGAAAATAAAATGTCAGCACTGCTGGTACATTTCTGCACAAAAGAGGTTTTAAGTTGACAAATAACACATTCGTGAAACCTCATGCTTATCTGCACTTCAAATAAAAAGCAGGCCAAAGGATAGGGTTGGTTGAAAGTTTTCACTGCAAGGTAGCTTTTTGCCTCAGCAAAGCCATGAGACTTGCAAATTGTCACCTATATGCAACTGAAAGTTGCCTTTTCATAGCTCAACTAACTCAAATTCCTTCTTTGGGACTCCTTCTTTGGGACAAAATGAGTCCAGAAAATCTGCAAAAGTTATTTTGGCCTTTTCTGCCCTTCTTTGCTTTCTTTTCCATAAAAGGAAGAGAAACATTTGCACTGTGTGTTTGCAAAAAACATTTAGTTTTGCCATGTTTAATATTTGTATTCTGCCAGCCTGTGATGGGGTAGAAGGTTCAACATTTGCAATTTGATAGGCAGGATATTAAATATCACTTGATGCAATGAGTATACAGAAATTCTGGATTAAGGTAGATCTTTTGCCAGTATTTTTCCAAACCTTATCAAAGATGACAGGAGAGGTCTTCTGAGGGTTCACAGTCTGGCATAAAATTTTGCTGCATGTGACTTACTTTGATTTGAGTTGGAAATGCCCAAATGAAAGATGAGTTATAAAGAACTAATGGTGCGTTCAAAGCTCTGAAGGTTTTCAGTCTGAATTTGCCTCAGTTTCATTGGAGTGACATTCTCATTGCACTTTTTATTTTGCTTCTGACATGATAGTCTATGCATACACACAGCATACACGGAGTTAAATGTGTCCCTGGTCTAAGTCTGCTGGTACACCACTTGGACATTACACCACCAAAGAATTTGACCTCTGAGCTTTCAGTTAGATTTGTGTCTTAAATCTCCATGACTATGAATGTGAGGAAAAAAATTCTATCTACAAATCATTCCAGAAAATAAAATTCTTCAGAATATTTTGTTGACCCTTGCAGGAAACAAGCATTTCTATTCTTTTTACAGATTTTCTCTAAGATAACGATAACAACAGCATTCATATATTTTTTTCTTTAAATTTTAAAAGAGCCTGTATCTGCAAAAAGGGTGGAAAAAATATAGCTGTAAAAATTCATAAGTAGGTTTTTACCAAAATTATAAATGCTTTCTGAACTAAATCTAGATAGTTTTGCACAGCCCTAGCTCTCTCATGGTCGCTGTACTCAGATTTCAAACTCTGTTGCAGTCAAATATACTTTCCACACACTGCATGTGCCTTATGGTAAAACAAAGTCATCAGTTCCCAGTGCAGAGCTGTCTCAACAGAATATTTTCTGTATATGTGATGAAGTATTTGCCATGTTTTATGACTTTCTGAAACTCTGTTTTCAGGAATCACGCTGTCAAAAAAACAAAAGGCGTAATGACCTCTCAATTTGTGAATTTCTAAATGGCATAATCATTTTATAAAAGAAATAAAGAAAAAAGGTAAAAAGAGGCCCATGAACCTCCTTAATACTATATAGCAGGAACATCGATCCTGCCATATGAGCCTCACTGGGGAAATTTAAAGAAGGAGTTCTAGCAATGTAACGTGATTTGGCAAGAGCTGAATTTAAATGTGGTTGTGAGGTCCCCATAAGCAACATATGCTTTTACTAAGCTGCAGTATTCCTTCCTTTCATAGCCCAAGCTTTTAAACTATTACTTTATATTTTCTAAAATTATATAGTTCTATGCCAAACCAAAGTTATTAGCTCTTGATAAAACTATCATATTATGAAATTACAGCTCATCCAGAGGAAGAGAGAAAAAATGGATATTTAATTCTGACCTCTTTTTTTAAAAAAAAAAAGGAAAGTAGAGAGAAGGAGGGGGAGAGAATGAAGGAGGAGAGGGAGGGAGATGTCTGCTTATGATTATGAGATGAACTTTGAACTTTTTCTATTCCTGCAGCCAGGGGTTTCTGATTTTTTAAATACCTTACCAGAGTGAAAATTTGTAGTATACACTGAACACACAAAGCTTTTACTTACATGGTTATAGAAAATTATGCATTAAAAGGGATAAAAAAATTCTTCCAGACACAACTGGAGACTGAAACGTGTCTAAAAGCAAAGCTGACAATCTGGAATTTGGAAACAAAGAACATTCTTTAATTTCTTTTGCTTCCCACTTGATGAGTGGGATGACAGTGCTGCCTAGCAAAGTTCAGACATGCCCTCAAATTGTGCTGCATACTTTTACTTCCTGTTTTCTTTGTCATGTGAAAGCTGACAAGCTTTCCCTTTCAAATCAGATTAATTTAACAATCTTAATAATATCATTCTTAATTTTTTGTATTTTTAATACCACCCCAGAAGCATGCCAGGACAGGAAAGGCATCTCTAGCACACAAGCTCCCAGTGTTACCACAAGACCAAGAAAACAAGAACGCTGCTTCCCTTCTTCTGGGGATCGCTTGCAGAGGGAAGACATGCAAGACCAAAGGAAAAAGACTAGAGGTTTACCAGGATGATCACCTTATTTTCAAATTATATTTCAGATATCAGTGTCACAGAGCTTATGCTGCTGTGCAGAACCAGAGCCCTGGTGTAAGGGCATGGCCTTGGGCTGACACAGGTGTGCTCTGCCCTCCGTGTGGCACAAGACAGGGCTGCACAGGTGAGCAGCATTTCACCATGAAGACCATCCTGGCTTTAAAGGAAGCATCACTTCCCACTCATCCATCTGTCCCAGGTGTGATGCAACTCAGGTACACCTCCAGACCTTCTCCAGGGGCTGCTTTAGCGCCTTGCTGAGGAGCACAAACTGCAGGCAAGCTACCTTTTCAGCAAGTGAAAAGAAGCTAAGGCTGGGAAGGGAGGATGAGGGAGACTTTTCCAAGTAAGCTGATATGAAAATGAACATCTCAATGCCAAATGATAGAGGAAAACAACAACAACAACAAAAAACAACCACTGAAACAAAAGTGAAGAAAACCATCCAGAAAAATCCCTGCTGGTTGCATTCACTGACCAGTCTTACACTGCTGATTTTTCAGACTGTGACAGAACATAAAGATGCCTGACTAAAACCTTTTACACCCAACAGGTATAAGACCAGCAAGAGAAGGTGCATTGTTGAAAATTATGGGAAAGTGTGTCCCCTGCAGAGTGAGCAGAAGTTTTGGTTCATAATTCTACACTGGCAGGAGATTTTATCTAGCCTTTATCAGCTTTTATGAAATTTAGACTAGCTTTCAAGTATTGATGAACATGACTGAACATACTGGTAACAGAAATGGTTTTTATTTCATCATTTGTGTTTCAGTTTTCCAGGTTTGGCAAGAAGTTGTCTGAAAAGTAAATCTTTTTAAGCAGAGCAATTCCAATAGGCTATTCCTGCATAAAGTTGCCACTACACTTTCCAGTGCACTCTCAGCCCGACCTTGGTTATCATTTGGAAACATCACTGTGAAACCACATCACATGTGAACCTCATGATGTCCAACAAGGCCAATTGCAAGGTTCTGCATCTAGGTGAGGGAAATCACCAGTATCACCAGATATTAGGAGATGAATGGATTGGGACCAGCCCTGTGGAGAAGGACTTGGGGATACTGGTAGATGAAAAATTAGATATGACCTGGTAATGTGTGCTTGAAGCCCAGAAAACCAATCATATCCTGAGCTGCATAAAAAGCAGCATGGCCAGCAGGTTGAGGGAGGTGGTTCTCCTCCTTTATTCCACACTTGTGAAACACCCCACCCAGAGCACTGTGTCCACCTCTGGGATCCCCAGTACAAGAAAGACATGGACCTGTTGGAGTCAGTCCAGAGAAGGTCACAAGAATGCTCAGAGGGATAGAACACCTCTTCTATGAGGACAGGCTGAGAGAGTTGGGGTTGTTCAGCCTGGAGAAGAGAAGGCTCCAGGGAGACCTGATTGCAGCCTTCCAGTACTTAAAGGGGTCTTATAAGATGGAGACAGACATTGGTTTAGCAGGACCTGTTACAATAGGACAAGGGGTAATGCTTTTAAACTGAAAGAGGGTAGATCCAGACTAGATATAAGGAACAAATTTTTTACAATGAGGGTGGTGAAACACTGGCACAGGTTGCCCAGAGGTGGTAGATGCCCCATCCCTGGAAACATTCCAGGTCAGGTTGGACAGGTTTCTGAGCAACCTGATCTAGTTGAAGCTGTCCCTGCTCGCTGCAGGATGGTTGGACTAGATGGCCTTTAAAGGTCCCTTCCAACCCAAACCATTCCATGATTCCAAATACCAGGAAATGGAAAGTGTTAATATCAAAGTCCAAAAGGCATGAAGGGCAGTTCAGTTTGTCTTTTGAGTAAGAGATCATGACAGAAACATGAACAGATTATGTATATGAATCTGTATTTTTATGACTGGGCATGCAGGAATATAAAGCTGCCTATCAGAACCAGCCCAAACACTGAGAAATTTCAAACCCTCCACTAGACCTGGCCTGACCTATTCCTCATAATAAGCAAAATCGAAGCATCCCAAGCTCTGACAAAGTTCATACCTGATTTCAAAGCCAGCAGCTTGCTTTCTTTGCCATTTTTGATGCAAGTACCTATCCCATGGTCTCCAGGCGTAATAATTAATTTAAAAAAAAAATTATGACAGATACCAACAAACGCACAATAATTTACAAATAACAAACAATCTACTAGTTAAATGCCAGAAATTACTGAAAATCTGTAGGAGTTAAAAAAACCCAATTCTTAACCAACCTTTAGGGCACGATACATGCCTCTTAAATTTCTGTTGTGTCTAATGACTCAGTAAATAGATGTCTTGCATGGTACCCTGGAGGTCAAGAGAGACAAATGGTATCTCATTTAAGCCCTAGTATTCAAAAATATATCCTCAAAACTTATATTTGTGTGTTTCCAAGCTACTATTACTAAATCGACCTTTAGATATAGCAGGTATATTAATATAGCTAACCTGCAGTTCAGTCCTCTTTTAATAAATAAATGGAAGGAAGACAGTGCTGATGGATTTGAAAACATCTTTTCTTTCTTCAGATCTTACCATATACTGGTTATTGGTCTAGGATATTACAAGGTAGGAAGAATAAGTCAAATACAACTAAAGATCAGAATTTTCTCTGTAGTTTCCTCAATAACTATGACTGTAGGTAAAAAATTAAAAGAAAATACAGTGATGGCACACAAGGTTCTTGAAGCTGCTTCACTGATGAAATAATTGTTCGGAACAAGTTCTTCCCTGTGAAAAATATAACTCCTGTGACACTGTCAAATTCATTAACTGGGGATGACTGGCACAGTAAGTACTAGATTTGTGCATTGAAGGAACATTATTAAACAGAATTTTGTGTATTGTTTTTTTCTCTGTTTCTTTCAGTGTTCTTGAATAATGTTTCTTGACTTAATACTCATTTTCTTTTCCTTATAGCATATTTCTCACTACAAACTCCACACAGAAAATTGTCATGCCCTGTTTATATTTGCTTACTTCATTATCAGTGAAGAACAATATGGAAATTGAATGTTAATTAACCGGTCTAGTGGTCACAGCCTAGAATTGATAATATTATGAACAAAGAACTAGCCGTAGTTTTAACACAGGATTGCTGTTTGACCTTGGGCAAACTGTAATCCCAGCTAAATTACTTTCTCCATCTACAAAATAGATTAATGCTATCTGTACTGCATTACAGTACCGTGAAGCTTGATTCAATTACTCTGTAAAACATTTCATGATTTTCAGGCCAAAAGTTCTGGAGGAACATTACAAATAACTACTGCAAAGGCTAATAAAAAAATCATAATATCACAAAGTGGTTTCTTTGACACTTAGTGATTACAAAAAAAATTATCTCCTATTATTTATTAAAAGATATTTAGAAGACTTTTTCACCTGCATTTCTCAAATACTCTGCCATTAGTTTATTGGGTTTTCAAGTTTCTTTCTGTAAGAATTCTAGCAGCATTCATTCCAAAGGCTTTGAAATAAAATTAAAAGGCTGTGCCTTTCTTATTAACCTGGAATAATTTAACAATTTTCTGTAGGGTATTTTTATTACTTTTTCTTAATTACTAAGACTACTTGCTAATTCACATTTTTGCTTCTGGCAGATCTTTTATTATATAAAAGAGTAGTTTTACTGGGTTTTATTTTTTAACATTTAGCAGGAAGCCAAAAACAAAGGAGTTGGAAAAAGTTTTGAGTAGAATTTTGGCAGGGAAAAAGAGAGATTAATAAAGTGTCTTCCTGGATAATACAATTTTCTATTCTACCAAAATGGTTTTGTTCCACATTGGCAAAAAAATCCCAACACACTAATTTTTTATTCTGTTTTGTAATTTCATGACATGACAACTTTATTACCTTGCATAACAATGACAAGGTTTTGCTGTATTTTGTTGTGTTCTGAAGTATTGTGACAAAAAATGCTTCAGAAATTAATCCCTGTGTAATTTAAACAATTTAGGTTTTTGTTGTTGTTCATATTGTAAAAGAGCAACAAGACATAAGAAAAGAAAACATGTAAAGATATCCCTTATCTGGTAAAGAACTACATACTTGCTTTGCTAGTTCTCATATTCAATGACATACTTGTTTACTTTTGCCTCATACATTTTCAGTGTACTACAATAATAGAGTAATAAAATAATAGAGTAATACAATAATAAAGTAGAATCTGTACTTAGTTTTTTGCAGTGCATAAAAAATAAGAAAGCATCTTAAAAATGCCAGGGTGGAGTGAGGGCTGTCGGTATGACTTCTTTTCAGTTGCGTTGTTCTGCAACCCAATAAAATTACAAGTTTAATTTCCCTCACCACAGACTTTATGAGATCAGAAGGTCAGGCTTTGCATTCTGCATTTTGCAATACCTATTCTACTTTTAATAGGGACTATCAGATCAAGCTGAGCTGGCAAACTGATAATTCAAGGAGCAGTACAGAATCCATTTCCCATTTCCACATTCTGCTTGACTGCAGTAGGACCTGAAGTGCTGGCTTAAAGACAGGAGTACTCAAATACTCTGGCACAGCCAAGAGGAACATCAGTGTTTGCATAAACACTGTATTGAATCATGACCGCATTGTTTTACTGGTTCTACCAAAACTGAAGCTTGAACTGGTAAGCAAAGCAGGGAAATGGGATTCCCAAACACCAAGATATTTAAGATGCTAGGTTGTGGGTTTTTTTTTTTAACTCTATCCACTCTTTAATTGAAAAGCAACAATGTTCACCCAGTTAATACTACTGCTGAGCATTTAGTATGTCAATGGATGGGAAAAGGAAACCCAGTCTGCAACCAGAAACCACGCACAGCCACAATGAATGGTTAAGTAGCAGGACACAGGCAACAGAATGGCACTGAAGTCAACTGCTGACTTATTTTTGTCTCTCTCTCCTGCCCTACCCTACCCCCCAACTTTTTTTAAAGTTTGGCCCAAGCTGCAGGTATCTAATCTTAGCTGCTCTACTTCATTCCAACAAAACAAATCAAGCATGGATCACAGCCCTTCCTCCCCATGAACACACACGTTCACTCGCCAGTAGATCTGAGGCTTCTGTTCAGATCCAAAACTTTGTCTTTCCCCTTCTACTGCCAAGCAAAATACATTTGGTAACACTTAATTAAGGATCCTATTCAGATTATATGGTCTCAATGCTAAGAACCAGGCTTTAGCTGCCCAACTCCCAGTAGTGTGGTTAAAACCACAAATATCAAATTGGGAACATAACCCTTCATTTAGATTTAATATGGAGAGTTATTGAAAATTAAATAATTATCAAGTGATTATTAAACCTTACCTAAAGATTAACAAGCATTATTAATTTCATAGCTGTTAACCTTCTATAATCGTGTCCTTTGTAATCAGTTGGCATTTACTCATTAGTCTTACACAGTGCTGTCATAGCTTTGTACATTACACAACCACTTTATCCTCACTAGGGATATTTTAACAGTCTTTAGGTATTTGTGTTATAAAAAATAGTCATCTTCATTAATTAGCATTCTATGCGCTTTTGACAATTAAAATTCAAAATACTACCTAATGGCCATATTACAGTGTGAAGTCAAACAACAAGAGGCCTAGTGGTAATGTCACATGAGCTCCTCTTTACCCAGGTCAACTTGCTATCTAACCATGCCACAATCACCTTTTTTTTTTGCTTTTAGCAGCAAAAAACTTGGTAGAAACTCTTTCTCAACACAGAGTGGCCGCTGCTTCGTTACACATAGAGGATTTGCTTGGAATCACATTGGACATAACAATTTTTAACTCCTGCAATCTAGATGGATGAAGTGATGCGTTTTGGAGTTTCTTTTTGTGTCTATTTCTTTCATTTCTATTTTTATATCTGCATGTATGTAACTATGCTGTCCAATACGATACCATTAGCCTCAGATGACTTGTAGATGGATGGAAACAGCCAGACCTGTCTGCAAAACCAGTGAGGAGCAGGGTGAAGGAAAGAAAGCAAACAAGGGCATAACATGTCACTGAGACGAGTCTGTTCGCAAAGACAGAGCCAATACAGAGACTCATCAAGTCACTGTTCCTCACTGCAAATCAGATCATCTAGCACTCCCTCGCAGGGCTTTCAGATCCTAATCATGTTTCTGTCCTTCACATGGTATACACATACATCTATAAAACAGGGATTCTTCATAGTCCAACTGTAGTAGCAGTTGTCCTGGAGAAGAGCTGGAACATCACTTGGGTGCAAATGGGTTATTCCTAATCTTTTCCTCCCATACTATAGAGGTGATACTAATCCTTCCCAAAGACACAGTGATGGTCCAGGCATGCTTCATCACTGATGCAATAAAAGTCTTAACTGTTCCTAGCAGACACACTATAGGTCTGCCATAGTATGGCTCTTGCCCCAGGCACTCAGCTAGAACATCTTCAACCATGTCCATAGCTCCATCACAGCTGTCAGGTCTAAAACGTGGAGGGAATTTCTTGCAATGTTAGATTTACAAGGACTAACAGGTCCATTTTTTTCTGGGATTTTTAAACCTTACTTTGAAATGTAGAGTTTGATTCATCTCCTGAGATCATCTGGACAAAGCTTACACACACAATACACAGCAATGTCTAGAGCTTCGGGTGTTGGCAGTACCACGGTCCTTCCTGTTCCTTCTCTGTGAACCCTTGCTGCTTTCTGACTGCAGAAATGCTTAATCCAGCTGGCAGATTTGGGGCTGAATATAGGGATAGCTAAGTGAAATTTTAATGGCCTGTGAGGTACAGAAGGCAATTAGGGATGATGTAATGGTCATCCCCAGACTACTAATTAAATCTCAGGGAAAAAAAAATTCATAGGCACACCTTCAGGGATATTTTTTCCTCCCTTTTATTGCTAATTTGGCAGTATTTGTGTCTGCCAATCAACTATAGGTATGTCAGGCTGATGAAACACTGCGGAGTTTCTGTCCCTGTCTCACCTCTAAATGGGCTGATGCAGTCACGTGGCACCAATTCAAGCAAGAACATTTCCAACCCATCTCTGCTATCTGCTATTAATAATTGGTTCCCTATATAAGTAGTAGGAATGTAAGTGTCTGCAAGCAAACTGCCCCAGCCCAACCATTTTGTACAAACTAATGAAATTACATCACTAGGCAATGATGGACCCAGCCCTCACAGAGACCACATTAAACCCTGAAGCAGTTCAGCTCCTCTCTCACAACTGTCTCAGACTATGGGTAGTGACAGTTCGGAAGATTTAGAGGGTGGAAAATGCCTCTGTTTTTACTTGGCACTGAAAAAAATGAGACCAATTATATTTAAAAAAAAAAAAAGAACTTCAGTCTAAGAGTAACAACTGAAAGTTATATTCTCTCATTTGTAAAGACTTTCCATGTGAGTTAGCTGACTGATTAAGGGGTGTCGTTAAATTACTGTATTTAAAATGCTGTAATGTACTCAAGTGTCATCTTGCTCTCCTCCCAGGACCAAGGATATGAAACACATTTGCAGCTCTCTAAAGATGCTTCTAAAAAAGAAAGTCACAAAGAACACATGGCTGCTTCCTCTGTCAAGTAAGCTGGTATGTCTCTAATGGTTTCAGAAGGGCAGGCATGATTTATACCAGCTGAGGATCTGTCCCACAGTATCTATTTTTCCTCATCAAAAGAAGCTTCCTTTGCCTGCTTCAGTATATGCACAGATATTCTGCCGATAAGAAAAGGACAGTAAAATGTATTACTAAACACAAAAAGAAGTACCTGCGGTAGTCGCGCTGGGACCATATTTGAAGATCACACACACACACATTGATGAGATCAACTCCCTGCAACTGATCATGAAAACCTACTTGTGTCTTCCTGAAAGGTTAAGGGAACATGGCCCAGCAGGGAAGGGTCGTCCTGATTAAAACATTCACCCAGCTCGGTACAAGTGGAACTGGCCAAAGACAAGCAATGTTTTTGAAAGAAGTCTCTCTGCCTTGGAAACTTAGTTTCTAATAGACTGAAAACCTGAAATCTCTCATTACACAATATGTTGATTTTCAGCACACTAAAAATCCTCAGAACCCATCAAATAACTTGTGGTGTATCTCAGAGGTCATTGTGAGGTTAGCGCATAGAATAGACCACCTACATAGGGAAGCTGCCATGTGTCTTTACAATTTACTTTGTCAAAGAAGGACAAAGGAACTGTTTTAATGAGGTGTTTTTCAGTTGTTTTCTGCTTCGTATTTTACACAGGAAAAAGGAAAATGTTTCTTCAGTTCAGGGCATCTGAATCATATTTCCAATGGGACAGGCACTTTTAGGACAGTAAGTTCTGAGGTATAAATAACCTTCAGTGAATTGAACTGTAGTCATTTAATTTTTTCATGTGTGGAAACAGTTTTCAAAAGTTCTGCTCAAGTTCCATTTCAGCCAAATAGTACATCTATGTTTAAATTAAAGGTATTTTGGCACATGGCAGCTCAGAAATACTGACTGGACAATAGAGCACATCATATATTGATGAAAAATCCAGCTCTATCAATTAATGCAATTTTTTTCCTGGTTGCTGCATACAGTTAACATCTCTGGTCTATAAGTTGCACAAGACTCTCTCAGTGTTGTGAAAATTCAGTCCAACAGTTAAGTACTAACTGTTAAAAAGGGAAGATAGGGAATAGGAGAAAACAAATCTTCAGAGTTGAGGATACACATTAATCGTCTTCTCAAAAGATAGTTTAAATGGACAGCATAGCAAGCTTTTTTTTTTTTTCAATTCTGATGTTCCTATTACTCAACAACAATACAAGCTAGATCAATTTCAAATAAAGAAAGCCTGACCATTAAGTACTGATCAGAAAGAGTATGTTAAAACACATACACAAACACAAAAACAGTCTTCAGGTCAAGACTGGCTCTTCATTGGTACCATAAATGATTTTTAACAAAAGATCAGTCAAACTGACAATTCAGAGTCCAAGGCAAAGTAAATGTTATGAGTGTTTAGAAAAGGCACAAAGAGCAACTTTCACTACCTGCACATTTTAAATTTCCAGCAGAATTTCAGAAAACTTACAGTATGAAAACAATGAAATATTTCTTCTGATGCTGTGTTTCTTGCACGGCAAGAGTTTGCTTCAAGAACTGTGTCCTTACATGTGATTGCATGCTGACCAGTGGACCTGATTCTCCACATGGAAACTATATCTTTGACAGTAATAAAAACATGAAAAAACTCATTAAATAAACTCTTCAGGACTCAGATCCTGAACTTTTCTGAAGATAGAAGAACAGTTTATATAAAGAGAACTAAATATACTGCTCCTCCTTTCTCTATCTGCCATAAATCACTCCTGGGCTTTAATCACTGTAAGTCATGCTTGGATGTTGGGACAGTGCTCAGAGCTTGGGCTGGTCTTGCCTCCACTACCAGAGTTTCACAGTACTGCCAGTGGCTCATGCTTTGTCATGTTTCTGTCTTTAATGAAAGCAAAGTGCGTGAAAGACATGGTGGATGAGCATAAACGTCTAGGAGAGAATGAAATTCATCGTATTTTCCCTGTTTTTATATGTGCAGAGTATGATCTTTGATACATGGCCATTATGAAAATAATAACAAAATACAAGTGAAACACTGCACTGATCATCTGAGTGCAGTCAATACTAGGTGTGTTAGGGAAGACAAAATGTCTTATTGAAAAACATCGGTTATCCATCCAAGACAGGTGGCATAGAAAATGGGGGGGAGGGAATAGCTATTGTTTAGCAGCTCCTGTATTCCAGTTTCTTCAGCCTTGAAACAATGCAGTTGATATTGTCCATACCAACAACAGTGTCAGAAAACTGTTGCTGCTGTCCCAGAGTCAGTGACTTGAACTGGACAACACCATAAATCCAGCTAGAAGGCACTTGCTGAATTTCTTTTATGGTAAAACCTGTTATATTTCTGAGCTATTGACTGTATAGTGCAGATCATGAGGGATAAATGTGCATCATGATCCCAGAAAATTAAAGATTATTGTCACCGTTTCAGATAAACTAGAGAATTCACAAGGCTTAAGTCTATCTCTTTTTTTAAGTTACTGAAGCATTTATTAAAGCATCACTAAGTTTTTAATTCAGAAATTATGGTTATCCTGCATAATAAACATGCAGAATTTAAAGATTAGTCAGCTGTGTGGTTTATAATAAGTAAATGGACATACTTGATAAAACTTAATAGGAGTTTAAAGTTTTTCACATGTAAAATTTTCCTCTCATAACTACTGCTATGATTTCTGTTAAGAAGTGCAAAAAGATACATCGGGATAAGGTCAGGGGTTATTCAGAGGCTAATAAAGGAAAAGTATCAAACTTAAGGAATAAGAGGCTGGAATATTCCAACAATCATAGCAATTAAAATTACCCCTCTATTGCTTTCCCTTTCTTTTTCCTTTAGTTTTAAAATTTAAGCTTGGTAGTGGGCAACTTGTCTCACAGAAAGAACATGCCCAAAAAAACTGCGAGCCCATCCTGTACTTGGAAAAGAGGCTTTGTCAAATATTTCCAGGTAAAAGCCTTGAAATACAGATTCACTTAAAGCTGTGAAATTAATGATATGTTTCATTAATTTTCAACTGCCAACTTAAAAACTTATCATAGGCATGTTTAGTATAGAGATCATACATTTAATTCCTGTAGATTGAAAAGTTTTGCCACAAGTTTTTACGTAGAAAATTTTTACCATTTTATTTTGGGTCCAGAAAACCAAAGAAGTTTTTAACTATAAACATTCTTTAAAGAACTTAGGGAGACTGTCCATCCGTCTCAAAATTATCAAGTCTCTTTTTGAATTGTATTGCAGTTTCAGATAAGGTTAGATGGCAGAACAGCACCTGCATACTGACTAGCCTAGCCTAAAGCTTACAACATTGGTAGCCATAGAATACCCTCTAAAATAATAAATGTTAAAAACATTCCGTTTGTAGAGTCATCCTCACCTTCAGTTCTTTAAAACAGATAATATATATTCCTGAGCTCATCTCAGAGTTCAGTCTGATGATAGCAGATTCATTAAAAAGATTATGAAGAACAAGCACAGACAGGTGACAAGTGAGAAACCAGTTTCATTGCAAAGCCTGACATGAACAAGAATGATTGAGCATTTTTATAGCACTTTTCATCTTCAGATGATAGCTGCTTTCACACCTGGAGAAACTGAGACTCAAGATTTGATAAGCTGCCAAGTTAAAAGCAGCAGCATCAAAATTAGGGAGAAAAAAACCTAAATGGGGAGCAGTTAAGGCAAGGTTCAACTTCCTCTGCCAGAACACTTCATATTTTGGAGAGATGCCTTTGCTCTTGGGGAACTCACCTTGGGGAAAGAGCTATGGAAAATGGCTGCAAAAGTGGCCAAAGCAAGACCCCTCACGCATAAAAAGAAAGTGATCAGCTTAACACAGTTCCCCTTTCCTCTTCTCCTTAACTACACCTGCCCCTCTGTCTTCTTCGTATTTTATCCTGTGTCTTTCATTTTTCCTTCGCTTCATCCTGTTTTCTTTAAATAATCTTCCTCACCTCTCCGCGTGTTCCCTCCCCAGTCGTTACACTAGAGTGGCATCTGCTGTTGTTGCATTGTTCACAGTGTTTATTCCAGTTGAGCCTTATCTCTGTCCTGTTCGTCCCTCTTCTCTGCAACAAGTAACTCAGAGCAATTCTGAGGGCCTTTGTTTTTAAGCCTCTAGGCCTTATCATCATAAACATAATTAATTACATTACAGCAAGGAGCCAGCAGTCAAGACTAGAAATCTCTGCTCCCCATCTTCTGTTGAAATCATCTTGTTTTGCCATGGCAATTTAACCGGTTGCTGGAACATCTACCTCAATCTATCTGTACTAAAACCTCTCTGCTTCTTATGTTTGTGTATTTTGCTTTGTTTTCAGAAGCATTACTGTACATACTCTGAGCTGGCATAGCTGATGAGGCTAGATAATTCCACTACCTTCAGCTGGTTTAATGTCATAAAAGTCAAATCCTCTACTGAAATAAATTAATGCAAAATGACACCATGTGAGAATCTGGCCTGTATATTTTAAATGGTTATTATCCCCCAACCATCTGTCCCTAAACATAATTAAAAATAGTGTCTTCAAGAAAAAAGCAAACAAATGTTCTCCTTTTTGTGAATGCAAAGGGGAAAATTCCTAATTTCTGTTTGCAGCCTTCCAAATATATGTCTAGATGCATGATTTACAGTGCTTAGAAATAACTGTTAAACACAGCCAAGATGGGAAAACGGATGCATCTTGTAATTAAGATAAATCAATGTATGTTTCTGCTCCCTTCAGTTTTACCTATAGGCTATGTGCTTTCCATGGAATTGGGCCACCCATTGAAGCAATCCACCCCAACGGTGGCAACTGTTTGTTCAAAATCTCCCAAGAATAAAATGCCTCTACATCTCAAGAAGTACAGTGTGAAAAGACATAGTTATTTGTGCTCACATAACTCACAAATTTCCTACTCAACCTCAAAAAAAAAAAAAAGAGTTTGCTTTGCTTCTGCTTTTCCTCTCCACACATTTGATGTTAGATCAAATACAGCAACCCTTATCAGTCAGCAAAATGAAGTAAACTTACTCAAAAGCCTCAAGGGTAAGGGATTTCTTTAATCACATTCACACAAATTATGAGGATTTCAGCTACATGTGGTAATATAGTTCAGTTTTAACTGTTGCAGTTTAACAGCTCATGAGGCAAAAAAACCCAACCACATAAGTTATGTCCCCTTTGCTACATAAGTGAGGAGGACGAGTGTAAATCATGAAAATGTATTTGCACGTCAGTTCTCTTGTTCAAGGAATCCAAGGGGATTTTAGTCTTGCTGAAAGTATACCCAGCCTAGTTTGCAAGTGAACTAAAAGCAAATTGAAATCTCAAACATCTAAGGCTGCAGAAATGGAAGATCATCTATCTGGTTGTCATCATCATAGGATTCGAGCTGAGAGAGAGACACACAAGAACTGCACAGTGGTCAGCAAAAATAAACGGAGAGTTAAAGCTGCCTTCATTTTTCTGGGGGCACCATATCACCCAGTACCAAGCTACCCTGAAATCTAGTAAAGAAAGTTTGACCAAAGATACTCCTTTGTAGGAAGGAATGAAATGTATGAAATCCAAAATTATTGTTTTAAACAGATTGAGTGCAACTGTTGGCATAAAAAAGGTAAGAACAGCTTGTCCAGTATGTCCATGTCTCTCCTGTACTGGGAAGGCCAGAACTGAACTTAGTACTGCAGGTCTTGCCTCACCAGTGATGAGGATAGGAAAAGGGTCACCTCCCTTTACCTGCTGGCAACGCTTTGTCTAAATGCAGCACAGGATCCCATTAGCCTTCTTTGTGGCAAGAGCAAGTTGTTGGCTCACGTTCAACTTGGTGTCCTCCAGGACCCCCAGGTCCTTTTCTGCCAAGCTACTTTCCAGCTGTTGTGCATGGGGTTGTTCCTCCCCACATGCAGGACCTTGCACTTCCTCTTGTTGAACTTCACGACATTCCTTCATCTTCAATTCCTTCAGTCCTCATTGCTTTAATTTTTATTGCTGTTAGTACATTGCTGTGATGTCTTGTCACCTCCTCCATTCAAGGTAAATAAGATGAGTTCTAGAAAGCTTATATTATCCCTCCATGGTCAACTATAGAGACTAAGGGACAAGTTTTCTTCTAAATTAATTTAAAATCTTACATTACTTTGTGGTAAAGTAATGGCTGTTGCATTCAAAGTCATCCTTAGCTCAGTATGGTCACTGCAATACAATTCTCATAATGAAATCCCATCTGGATGGTGGTTGCATTTTAGTGGTGGTGTGTACTGAGTTCCTAAGGCTGCTTTATCCCCTAAAGCAGGACTATGAGCTGAAAAGCACGTTTGATTCCCTCTGTATAAAAGGTATTATATAAATGCAACTTGAGATTGTGTAGCACTCTGTGGAAAGTAAATTTGCTATTTCCAGCGTTTGTGCTAGAAAGTATTAAAAAGCATTATCACTCAAATCAAAGGTTAATTGAATCTAAGGGGTCTACAGAATGCCACATGGAACAGAAAAGTCCTGTGGTAAGGACAGAGGAAATCAAGCCCGGTTTCTGAAAAGCTTTGTGATTGCCCAAGAATTTAATCCATGAAGAAGAAACAGCAGACAGGTAGATGTGGTCTTTTTACACAGAAGACACACACAGGTGTTCATGTGTTAGCATGGACCTACACAACAAGACCACTGCTCAGTAACTGCCTCTGAAAACTGGGAAGGTGTAAACCAGGTTGTACTTATTTTTCTTTGATACTGGATTTGAGTATGAACTGAGGACAGGAAAGAAAATGAAAATATGAGCTAGTGTGTTTCACTGTCATTTAATTTGCAACAGCTAATAACACAGGTTACTCAGAAAACAGTCATCCCCAAAGGTATAGAATCACATAGTTCAGAAGTAACAGATGCAAAAAGGATTGTAACAAAAGAAAAAATTAACTGGGAAAAAAGTTTTATTATTCATTCCTAGATTGTAGTATATGAGATTGTAACATGGAATTAGAAGAGAAGTCAGGCTTATGTTCTGCTGATGATTTCTAAAGAAGAGAAAGAAAATCCATGGCCAACAAGTAAACTTCTATACATTTTGATCTTTTGAAGAACCAGTCTACCCAAAGGGCAAATCTGAAATCCCAAGAGTCAAAAGTTGCATCAGCAGCAGGGGATTAGTAAAAGAAATTTAACACCAATTGAATAATTTTCTAGGCAATTAATTAATAGAGCATGAAAAAGTTTTCAGACTCATCTTCCCACTTCATACTAAAATAAACTATCAGCATGAAATCCCATAGATAAATAGCTCAACTTTCCTCCTTCCTTGCAAGAGCAATTACTGTCCGACTTAGGAAATTTTAAGAAAAAACAATTAAAAAATCAACTGTCTCATCTAATGAGCTTATACCACTTCATATCTGCAATCAGCTGTTTCATACTGTCCAATATGACAGTTACTGAATTTAACTAATATTCATTCAAGGTGTAGAAAATTCTTTTGGAGGAAGTGACTGACTTCTCACTCAAAATCTTCTCACAAGCTTAATTCTGCTATGTCATAAACAGACATGGGTCACTTTAATCACCTTGGAAACACAGACATTTTATTAACTTAGAGTAGCACCATGCAAACATGGCTTTAGGGCTTCCACAACCAGTTGGTAAATCTTCCTTGCTTTGCCTGGTGCTGCAAAAAGGTATCTCTTTGGTGTCTTCCAGGAGCACCAATTTCTGCATTGCATCCCCAGATCCTGATTCCCATTTCAGAGGTCATATTTCCTCTTAGACTGATATTCACCTCACCACATCCCATACCTCTTCTCCAACTTCCTGCTGTAGGTAGTAGGTAACTTTCTTACAATCTAAGGCTTTATCAGTGGGGCTAAACCTCAAATCTAAACTGAGATGGTGGCTTTCCACAGGAACTACTACAAGACCAAGCAACTCTTTATTATGAGAATATCTTACATCTCTGACTGCTTCAGTTGCTGTAGCAGTCATTGAAATATATTTAAGTGGTTAAAAAGCAAGGTGTCAATATACACCATCAAGCACAGTTCATGGAAGGAGAAGAATTTTTAACACTTCACTTATCTTTATGGCAACAGGTTTCCCTTGTGTAGACAAGAAAATCTGCATTTGACTGCTATCTATCCCTGTGTCGTCTAGAAAACCCTCAAACTCACATCTGGAGGATTGTCAGTATCAGCTACCCTATACAGACTGGTGTGCAGGTTAGAGACCAAGCGTTTCTTCATTAGGAAAGGTTAATTAATAACCATCACTCAAATGGTGATGGTCATCTAGCTCACTTTCCACAATTCTTCCAGAAGAAATTGCTGCAATGATCAGGAGGAAATACTGGAATGTCTTAGGCTGTGTCCTCAAGCCCAAACAGATCAAGAGTAGAAACAACAGCATTGTGGTATCAGATGTAGGGCTTTGCTGTGGGAACATTTGCAGTCTTGAGTGTTAATTCAGGTTAGATGTGCATGCCAAGAATTCAGGTTAACTGTGTAGTACATGTTTACACTCACAGGTGATCCCTAAGTTGTTTGTTTCGGGGTTTTTCTTGCTGATCCACAAATGACACCTTATTTATGGCACATTGATACTATAAACCAATTAATTGGATACCACTGAAATCCCTGGAAAGGGACTGCAGCAGAGCCTTTGAACTTATCAGACACATTACTATGCAAGTGTAGATTCAGCCTGTCACAGCATTCCCACCTGTTGAGGAGCAGAGAACAGTCAAGGCACTCTGAAAAAAGGCCCTTTGTTTACTAAGAAGCAGAGTCACTTCAAAGTGTGCCAGTATTGCTATGGATGTCTGCAGAGCCCCACCATGAACTGTCATGAAATCGTTTGTCATTTCCGTTTAGTTAGCCTGCAGCATATTACAAAAATGACAGCAACAAAAACCACGTGTTTGCCATCCGCTTCCTAAAACCAAGTATAAGTCAATGGATGCACCTGGCTTACTCTAGTTCAACATCCTCAAGGCATTTCAGCAAACCACGGTGGAAGGACAGGATGGGGAGAATATTACAGCTGTCAGACCACGAGATGAGGCAGAGCTTGACACCAGTGTGTGATAGGTCCAAGTGTTTATTTGTACAAATAGATCATCCAAGCATTCCAAGAGACGTACCGACACTTTTCAAGGTGAGAGCATACCAGCTGGCCTGGTTCAGGAGCAGTCTTATTAGGGAAACTAACAAAAGTTGTTCCATTCCACTCAGAATTCCAATAGCCCCAAATTTGCTCATCTTCCACATCAGAAAAAAGTTAATTGATGATTTTAAATGCAATGGAAAGTAAAAAATCTCAGACATTTGTCTTCCATTATAGCCAACCCTGATATGGTGGTGGTATAATGGTGTGTAAAAGCTAAATCCGGTTGAGAATCTAAACAGTTTACTTCAACAATTTCAGTCACAAAAAGTTCTGATATTAAGGAAACAGGGTTTTTTCCATGTCAAGTGTAGAACTGTTGAAAAAAGAATCTAATCCACTGACCTTACCTGCATTATAGTTTGGTAAACACACACAGAATGCAGAGTTTTGTCTCCTTCAGGTTTTAAGGCATCTCTTTGGAAATGGGTCAAATTTGGCTTCATCTGTTTGAATGTTGATTGATTTAGCCAATTGAATTAAGTGCAATGAGCGACACTTTTCTGGCTAAAAATTGAGCCTTAGCTACATATTTTGCTAACAACCTCCTGTAAAAACACACATACTTATTTAAAAGGGAAATTGTTCATAATCCAGTAAAAACACTTCTAAGCAAAATAGATTAATATCTTATAAAATGTAGCATAAAAAAATGAAAGTGAAATCTTATTTTCATCCATTATTTTGACATAGACATTGGAACCTAAAAAAGTTCCTTCCTTTTTTCTTTTAAGTTTTCTAATTTTAAGGTAGCCTAGTTGCCTACTCAGCTATAGTTGAGTCGCATATATATAGATATATAGCTGCATTGCTCATCTTCATATTTGGGGGTAATAGAGGAAGTACATAAGTTATGTAGAGGAACTACATAATCATCCCTCTTTACAACAGCTTGCTGACAGAACAGAATACATCAGTGTGCTCATAAACGTCTCCAGAAACTCTGTTCTTTTACATGCTTTATCAGCATTGCAACCAAATAGGTATGAAGAAAGAGCCTCCAAGACACTAGCAAACAGATAAGCACAGAAAGCAGTTCAAACAATTTCAGTCTCTCCAGTTACATTCCTAAGAAATGGAGAAAAATAAAATGGGTTTTGGGGATTTTCTTGAATTTTTTATTATAAGTTTTATTATTTGTTATTATCTTGAGACATGTTAAAAGGCCTATTTTGGAATCTGAAGATTGCTATGTAACAGTGCAGGAAAAGGATAGCATTATATGCAATGCACAATCGTCCTAGAGATCAAGAGCGAGAACAGGCAATAAAAATATAGATAAAAGAAATTGAATCCATTTGAAAAGAAGATACACAAAGTTGTATGTTTGAACTGGCAAGGAAGAATTTCCTTCTGAACAGAAATCTGTATGTCGTCAATCTAAGAATGAAGGATGCACATGTAGCTGCCTACGAATGTACAGTGTTGATATTACTTGACACCCAAAACCTGAAAATTAATTAAATTCAAGTTACACAAAAACAGCATTAGCATATAAAGTAATCAGAAGTGAAAACAGTTCCCTAGGATTATATTCACAATGAACTAATATGTTGATGACTTCTACAGAGTAGGTATAAACTAGGTCATGAAATCCAAACAGCAGGTTTAATATTTTGTAAACAAGTATTTTCAGCAGATATTTGGATACAATATTTCAAACACAGGCAGAAAGTTTCAGAGTTTAGTTTGGGATCCAGAATTATTTCCTAAATGTTCAGTTCAGGAAACTATTTGAGGTGGTCAGGAGGGACTCTGACCTACCTTAAATTCACACTTACGTCACTGTCAGTTGTCACTTTCAGCTTTGGTTTAGAGCATGGAAAAGAGATTTGTATCCCTAGAAACATTCACAACAGCTGACTAGTTTAAGTCTTTAAGATAAAATTGTAAGAGACAGCATCATCGTGGTCATGTCAGGCTTTCATACATCAAGACGGGCTAAACACCTTTAGCAGATGCCAACATGCCAAATTTTGTTTCCTGCCTGATGTTCTTACCCTATGAAATTCTGCCATTAAAAACATCCCTCCACAAATCCTGTGTATGAAGTCAGCCAAGCAGGAAAGGGAGTGAAAAGGTGGACTATGTGCATCTTGCCTGTTCAGCTTTGAGGTGCTACTAGCAGGTGTGCCAGCTCGAAAGCTATTCCCAGCAGATTGGTGGGGTTTTGGTCCATTCAACCAGTCAAGTTTCCCAGCAGACCTATCTACTATTTCGGTTTTTTTTTCATGTCCACTCCATATGCAGATATTTTGTGTGCAATAAGAAAGTAATTTGTTTGTGTTAAAAAAAAAAACAAAAACAAACCAAAAATACCAACAAACAGAGTGGAAGTAACTGTTTTAAAGCGATATTCTATTTAATTGGTTTCTCTTGTCATTTGGTTTGTGTAAACAGTTCCCCAGGTGTCCTCACATAGAGAAAGACTGGGGAAAATGCATGTTATTTTTGTCATTTTTCTTGTTAATGTCTGTAACTACAGTAAACTGTGGATAGTAAAAAAGAGATACAAAACCTACATGGTCAATTTTAGCGTCAAAAGGTTCTTTTCCTACAGTAAAAAGCAAGCTATCTGAGGGGAAACTGCATTACCTTATAAACAAGTGCATCAGTACCATATAATCTAAGTACTTCAACAAACTGCATTTCTTCTAGCTAAAGCTATTTGAGAAAGTGGCATGTCTTGAGAGTGTCCAACTTGGGATAGCTTAAAAAAGATTTTTAAAATGTGCTTAACGTCTGCAAAACCAACTAAAGAACCAGGCACTGGACACTTGAAAAGACTCAGACCTCCAGTGTCTCATATTGAGCTCACGGTCAAATTGACCTTTATTTTCTGCCTCTAAGGTGCAAAACAGAAAACCCTTGATGTTTTAACTCGGGGTGAGTACCAGAATCAGTAAGAGGCAGCTGTCAAACCTAATGGGCTCCAAGGTGGAAATATGATATGGCAAAGATCTCCCTATCCTGGGATCTTCTTGTACCTGAATATTAAAATGATGAGGCATATGTTCCCCATGTTTTATGTCCACATTTATGCAAATTTTCATCCTGCTATTGCTTGCACAAGTGTGTTGACAGATAAGTAGTCTTCATATCCACTAAAATCAGAATTCCTTTACCTCTCAGCAGGATATAGAGCAGACTGGCATACATCCTGGCCCTGTAAAACGACTAGTGCACGTAAAAGTTTAATTGGAAGACCAAACATTTAGCAGCTCCGTTGCTGTGTAAAAGTTTTTTATTCTAAAGTTCTTTCATTAATACAATTAGACTTTTTTCCTCCTCTCCTCAGAGTCACAGTGGTGGTATTGACTCTGAGAGTAAATCAGAGAAAAAAATATACCTGCTGCTGATTTGTGTTCTTACAAGTGTCATTAAATTTGCCTGCTTACAGAAGCAACGTACTCTACTTTTCCAGCAAATCAACACATTTTGATTTGATGTTTACATGACAAAAATCCAAACTTGGAATGAGTCCAAACCCCAAAATCAGATCCAAACCTACATCAAACATCTGTAAACGTGGAGCTATTTATAGTAACGGGGGTGGTTTGGGTACATCTCTAACCCAAACCTCAAACTGAACTTTGGTTTTGATTCACAGTGTTAAAACTACAGGTTCCTTCTTATTCTATCCAAATCATTTGGTTCATTACTTGTCTGAGGTACAAATTACTCAAGCAGGAATTGTCCCGCAATTTGTCCACTGAATAGTGATTTAATCCTTTCTGCAAAGACATAACATTAGAGCTGCTACTAGAAAGTTTGCATTCATATATAAAGCATTTGCAGTTGGTGGACCACACTGGGAATTCCTTAGAAACCACAAGATCTACAAACTACTTTTTCCCTTCCAGGGCCCTTCCCTTTTTTTTTTTTAATTTATTTTTTTTTTCCCCCCATCTCCGAATGCAGTTTGAAACTTGATCCTGTTTCAGGAGGTGGGGACTGGCGTGGAGCAGGAG
>NW_010536965.1:48444-59478 GCF_000687285.1 Phaethon lepturus | reverse complement strand
GGAAAGAGGAAATTTTAATGCCAACAGAAGAAACACACCAGTAACACTCCAGAACTATGCTCGGTTGTAATTAATAGCATGGAGTTACAACTTGCAGCTGACACTGGTTACAGTAAAAGGTCAGCATCCTGCTGCCCTCCGCATTTGCTAACTTGGAAGACTGTTTCAGACTGTCTTTCCCACTCCCACGCGCTCGCCCTCCCCTGGGTTTCCCTGGCTGGCTGATCCCTGCAGCGGTCCTTCCTGTCACCGCCTTACCGTCTCTATGAACAGCGGGCAAAACTCCCAGAGGCAAATTGACTCCCTGCACTTCTTCTCCCTGCCCATTTCCTATCCTTCTCCCCCGTCACCTTCATGTGTCATTTTTATTTTTATCACTGCTCTGGGATCAGGGCTGACGGGACATCATTCACCTCCTTGCCTGTGGGTGCACAACCCAGCCAGGTCCCAGCATCTTGAGGTAGGAACCGGGACAGATAAACTAGAAGGGAGCAGCAGCCTGATTTCTGAGCTACGTTACCAAGAGACCGACGGCCAAGGAAGACGTCAGAAGGTGCCTGCGGCACTGTTTCAGCAGAGCCGGGACACGGCTTGCCTACGCGTTGCCGAGCAGTACGGCCGGATCCCCGCGGCAGCCTCTGGACACTAAAGCCATGCTGCTAAGTAGCACTCGGCCACGCTGCGAGAGCTAGCAGGAAATGAATCACCCTTCAGGGTTTTTTCTTTCTTCCCCTTTTTTTTTTTTTCCAAGAAAGCAAAACCTGAAGATTTGTTTCCCTCACCTCTAATTGGCAGGATATTTGCTGTTGAGCAGTAATTTCACTATTAGCAATTCTTACATGAACAATGGAGAGACACTTTGAAAACCACTTTTCTAATGGAAATCTGGGTAGGAATGTAACGACTGTTGGCAACACTTCTCACTTGTAGCTGTTAAACACTCCTCACGAGAGTTGTATGCTTCTATGAAGAGCTCAAATACCAATTATGCCTTGGGGACCCAAGGAACAGCACGTCCCCTGTGCTGTTGGAGCTGAACTAGTACCTAGGAATTTTACTGAAGAAATGAAAATACAGAAGTGGAGAAAGTAAGTATTTTGAGTGGAAAAGAGAACTTCAAGGGTCTCAGAGACTCATTCTAATGAAAGGCCTGTCTCAGAACTGGGAACAAAGTATGAGCAACCTGTGTATTACCTTCAGGATAAACCCAGGTGCAAAGGATAGGAGGCTGTTTCCATTATAATTCCTCAATATTTTGACTACTGTTGTCATGGACAGTGTTAAGTCGTTCAGAAAGACACAGTGCATGTATACTAAGGGCAAAGAGTGTCAGGAACTGGAAATTCAGGACAAAGCCATGGTAATGGGAGCTCGAGTTCATTGCTAACAATGTAAATGGTAGACACTGAAGTTATACAACTGCCTTGCAAGACGACATGAAGGTGGGACCATCCAGAGTAAAAGCAGTATCTGAGTGAGAGATAGTGTGCTGTTTTGTGAAAGGTGGTTGCACACATTGCTGTGGTGTGCTACTTAGCTCATAAAACTTATGAGCCATGCTGAACAGCGTGACCTGACTGCCATTTGTTCAGCTTCATTGGAGGGGTAATTAAAAACAATGGTGTACTTAGAAAGATAACACTTTTAATCCAGCATGTGGCTTGAAGGCCAAACAGAATTTACACTGAATAATGCACATTTCAGGAATCTTTCTCTTAAATAAAAAGAAGAAGAAAAAAAGAGTCTAGGGAGAAAAGCAGATCCCAGTACGCAGAGTTTCTGGATGGCCGTTCCATGATGAAACACTGCTGTGATTTACTGTACCTGTGGACTTTACCCGCCTCTTCTCTCGATTATAGGCAGTGGTCCCATGGTGGACAGTAGGTTGGTTTGTTTCATTCTCAGTTTGCACTATGTTCC
The DNA here is from genome assembly GCF_000687285.1 of Phaethon lepturus. Taxonomy (NCBI): domain Eukaryota; kingdom Metazoa; phylum Chordata; class Aves; order Phaethontiformes; family Phaethontidae; genus Phaethon; species Phaethon lepturus. Next base: position 57,558 of record NW_010536965.1, on the reverse strand, counting down.
TTTCAGGAGAAGCATTGGGGTGAGCCCTCCCTGAGAGAGGGAGGGAGGGCAGTGCTGGGGGCTGCAGGGGAAGGGAGCATGCCCTGGGAAAGGCTGAGTGAGCAGCCACACAAGCCAGATGTGACAGAAAGAATGTCTCGGTGACCGGAGGAGGCTGCAGTGCCGCCAAAACTGTGAAGGTTACGGAAACCAATTCAAAACAGGCATGGGACCTACCTGCTAGGCCACAGTGGGAAGTGGGAAAGCTGTGTATAAACAATATTTTTAAAAAGAAATCTATTCTGTCTCCCTCTGACATTTTATGTTTCTCTTTCAAAACTTAAATGCCCTACTGTTTATTTTTATAAAATCTAACTTTTTTTATTTTGAAAGTCTCCTATTCTCATACTGGGAGATGATCTCAGCATATTAATCTCAAACCTCTGTTTAAATTACTTCCCGTAACAGATGAAGGATTATGATCTTACTCACTAACCGCTTTTTTTAGAACATTTACAGACTGGGGACTGGCATTTTCTCTTACAGACTGGAACTGGAACCTAACAGCTAAGCTTCTTGGAGAAAGCATGGTCAAGCAATTGCAAAGCAATTTTTGTTATTCAGAGACAGATGAGGTCCTTCACAGAATAAAGCGTAACTGCTGCAAGTATCTTAAGCAATGAGTGATCATTTAACACTACAAGGGACTAGACACACCAAGAAATACCTCCTAGGCTGCTTAGGTATATATAAATAGCACTCCCAATTATATTTGCAAACAAGAGTTGCAGCAAAAGGAAGAATAGTTGAAAGATGAAAATATCTATTCAGAGTTAGGCTGGACTGATGTATTTGATGTTTTTAATTTTGAGTTCTGCCTGAGTTTTCATTTGACTTCTCTAGAGAGGACAAAGAAGAAAACTCTAACAACAGAAGTGTATGATGTTTATGAGTGGGATGTTTATTTGTGGTGAACAGAGTTAAATCCAGTTGGTGGCCAGTCACAAGTGGTGTTCCCAAGGGCTCAGGTTTGGGGATGGTCTTGTTTAATATCTTTATCAATGATCTTTCTGAGGGGATCAAGTGTTCCCTCAGTAGGTTTGCAGATGACACCAAGTTGGGTGGGAGTGTTGATCTGCTGGAGGGTAGGAAGGCTCTGCACAGGGACCTGAACAGGCTGGATTGATGGGCAGAGGTCAACTGTATGAGGTTTAATGAGGCCAAGTGCCAGGTCCTGCACTTTGGTCATAACAACCCTATGCAACAGGCTTGGGGAGGAGTGGCTGGAGAGTTGCTAGATAGAAAAGGTCCTGGTGTTGCTGGTTGACAGACGGCTGAACATGAGCTGGCAGTGTGCCCAGGTGGCCAAGAAGTCCAACAGTGTCCTGGTCTGTATCAGAAATAGTGTGGCCAGCAGGAGTAGGGAAGTGATTGTGCCCCTGTACTTGGCACTGGCGAGGTCACACCTCAAATACTGTGTTCAGTTTTGGGCCCCTCACTACAAGAAGGACATTGAGTTGCTGGAGCATGTCCACAGAAGGGCAACGAAGCTGGTGTGGGGTCTGGAGCACAAGTCTTATAAGCAGTGGTTGAGGGAACTGGGGTTGTTTCATCTGGAGAAGAGGAGGCTGAGGGGAGACCTTATCGCTCTCTACAACTACCTGAAAGGGGGTTGTGGCGATGAGGGGGTTGGTCTCTTCTCCCAAGTCACTAGCGATAGAAAAAGAGGAAATGGCCTCAAGTTGCACCAGGGGAAGTTTAGACTGGATATTAGGAAAATGTCTTCACCAAGAGAGTGGTCAAACGTTGGAACAGGCTGCATGGGGAGGTGGTGGAGTCACCATCTCTGGATGTGTTCAAAAAATGTGTAGACGTGGTAATTCAGGACATGGTTTAGAGGGCATGGTGGTGTTGGGTTGACAGTTGGATTTAATGATCGTAGAGGTCTTCTCCATCCTTAATGATTCTTTGTGATTCTGTGTAATTCTGGAATACCGTCAAACAGAGGATATAAAGAGAAGAAAATATTTGGCAGTAGTAGATGAAGCTGAAGGGTTAAATAGTGCAGTTTGGAGGGACCAGATCTGAAATAACTGCTGGAATAACTAGAGTTTACCAATATAAGCAGTCATCTGTACAAGGCCAAAGACTATGGAAGGCCAACAGTGCTCTGGCACTGAATATTTTTAAATAAATGCAAATTACAAGACGGAAGACATCAGAAGCTCCACAGCATAGGGAAAAATACTAACCACGTAGAGCTTCACATGTTATTGCAAACAGAAAAAGTCAACAACATAACGAGTACATGAGAAGAAATGCAAAACCTTACATCACCTTGCAAACATCAGCGAAGTGAACGAAGAATGAAAGCACCACTAGTCCCGGTAAATTTTTCAAATGAGAGATGGATACTGTAGTAGGAATCATCACCTACATTTAGAATATCATTCTAAATGTAAATGTTGTATGTCAGTTTTCAGCTGGACATGGGTACACACAGAATAGTGCTATTAATAAAAGAAGGAAAACTAGATGCATTAGAGAAAGAATGTGAGGACAAGGAATACTAACTACGCTGTTAGAGGCTGATGTCAGTTACCAAACTTGCAGTAAGATGGGGTCAGATTATACAGGGCATATGCAAAGAATGCAGTAGTATAAGAAGGAAAAAAGCCAGAGTAAAAATATTATTTTCAATCTGTCACTCCAGCGCGAGAAAGATCTGTTCATCTCTTTCATGAGTGAGAACAATTGCAAACTGCAATATTCTCTCTGTTAGTCAGGGGAGGTTAAAACTCAGACACATAGGCATACAATGCCATTTCTTCCATTTTACTTATCCAAAGACCCCAAAGAAAGATAATAAGGGACTTCACATCTATCCTTTTGTCCAAACAGATTACAGGCAGTTAAAAAAAAAACCAAACAAACAAAAAACACACCAGGACAGATTGAAGGAAGAGAGCTTCAGGATACAATGACCAGAAAAAGTGGAATTTATTCTTAACAGCTGCAGTGTTTGTCTTAGAAGGAGGGCCCCGGAGGTCCAGGTGCAGAATACCTCAGGGCCTAATCAGACATTCTTATGGACGTCAGCTCTTAGGTGCAGTATGAATACTTGTAATTGTGTTTTAGGCGGTTGATTTAAGAGTTGGGGAGTTAAGTTTTGGCTGGGGGCGGGGGGGAAATATGACAACATAGATTGTGTCTCTCCATGGCAGAGAACCTGGGCACAGGGGTATCGCTGTCGTACACAGCCAGTCAGCGCGAGCCAGGGAGTAAAGACGTTGCTCCACGGGTGCCACAAGCTGTCATCCCTGAACCGTAAAGGGGAGGCAGAGAGCCCTCTCCTTCGGTTTACATCTGTGTCTGAGACAAGCAGACCTCATGGCTCAGGAAACAAAGCTGATTATCAGTTGGCATTAGGAAAAGACTTCTCCCATGGTTAACCGTTCCACCATTTTGTGCTTTTTATATTTGTCTCAATATCCACTGAGACACTTGGATATTGTTATAGGTAGAAGATTGGCGTAGGTGGTCCATTGGTTTGTTCCACTACCATAATTATTACCATCAAGTTACAAAGATTCTGTAAAAATTTGTGAAACAACTTTGTTGAGCTGGAGGTTCAAACAGGCTGGGCAAGGAGGACCAGCACCAGAGCAGAGACCCTGTAAGGTGTTCTGCATTCATCTTCCCAGTTCAGGAGCTGCTCTGTCAGGAAGTCTTCTGGGTAGGTATCTGTGGATCAGTTTTCAAGTACCAAAAAGACATTAGGACAACCAGAAATATTTCAAAAATATCCCATTAGTTGTCTAGCTATGCAGATGAATGTTTAAACATCTTAATATCTAGAAAAAGCATAATTGCTCACTTTCTGTGCCTCCTTTTTCAGATTACTAAAATATTTTCATGCTTCATAATTGTGTAAATCACACACAAAACTAAAAAACACCATTTCAGGTTGCTACAATAAAATTACCTGAAAATTAAGAAAAATATTCATTAATCAGCTATGCACGATTGCTCTGTCATTTGCAGACATACATTGCACTCCTAGCACAATTCCTATATACTACAAAAAAAACCCTACTGACAGTGCCTTGTGTGATTGTTACATCTCAAATAATCACCCTGGTGTGGGTTATTCCTTTGAACATATACAAGCTTCTAATTCTCAATATTTTGCCACTTTTGCTGTCAGTGGACCCAGAAAGGCACATTCATCAAAATGCAAGTTTGTTGAGAATATTCTTAATGGATTAGACTTCAAAACTACGATAAATATGTATTCTTCAATCTCTTCAAAAAATGTAGATTTTTCTCAGAGTGGGGAAGAGAATGCTTTCTTATAAAAGACAGCAGTTGCACTATCACTTCAAGTAAAAACAACAACATAATCTATTGCATAGCAGAATTTAACTTGCTGCATGAACACAAGCATTAATAGTAATAGTTCTAATAATAATGTATAATAATAAGGGTATTTTCTTTTCCTATAACATATGCTGGCTACAATGCAAGCTGGAATTTAAAGAGTTACAAAAGCTATGCAAAAAAGTTTGATCCAGAGGCCACTGAAGTAAAGGACCTATCATTTCAGTAGTCTCCTGCAGAGAAACTCCACCCGCGCAGTGTAACTGCTGTCCCAAAGGTCAATAACATAAACAGCATCTAGACTTGCATTCTTCTTTTTTTTTCTGCAGCCAGGAAGACAGTGGCTGCTGTATGAGGCGTTCAGGTCAGTGATGAAAGAGGGATAAGGTAAAAATCACAGAATCATGGAACCGTGTAGTCACAGAATGGTTAAGGTTGGAAGGGACCTCTGGAGGTCATCTGGTCCAACAGCGCTGCTCAAGCAGGGCCACCTAGAGCAGGTTGTCCAGGATCATGTCCAGACGGCTTTTGATTATCTCCAAGGATGGAAATTCCAAAACCTCTCTGGGCAACCTGTGCCAGTGCTCGGCCACCCTCACAGTGAAAAGGTGTTTCCTGATGTTCAGAGAGAATTTCCTGTGTCCAGTTTGTGCCCATTGCCTCTGGTCCTGTCACTGGGTGCCACTGGAAAGAGCTTCGCTCTGTTGTTGCATTCTACATTCAGGTATTTATATATATTAACAAGATCCCTGCTGAGCCTTCTCTTCTCCAGGCTGAACAGTCCCAGTTCTCCCAGCCTTTCCTCGTAGGACAGATGCTCCAGTCCCTTCATCATCTTTATGGCCCTTTGCTGGACTCTCTCCAGTGTGTCCATGTCTCTTTTGTATTGCAGAGGCCAGAACTGAACTGAGCACAGCAGGTGTGGCCTCACCAGTGCTAAGGAGAGGAATAAGATCACCTTCCTGTACCTCTTGGCAATACTTTGTCTAATGCAGCACAGAATCCTGTTGGCCTTCTTTGTGGCAAGGGCAAATTGTTGGTTCATGTTCAACTTTGTGCCCACCAGGACCCCCAGGTCTTTTTCTGCCAAGCTGTGTTCCAGCTAGGTGGTCCCCAGAATATAGTGGTGCATGGGGGTTGTTCCTCCACAGGCGCAGGACCTTGCACTTCTTGTTGAACTTCGTTAAGTTCCTGTTGGCCCATATTTACAGCCTGTCAAGGTCCCTCTGGGTGGCAGCACGATCACCTGGTATATCAGTGCTCCTCCCAGTTTTGTGTCGGCAGCAAAAACTTGATGAGGGTACACTCTGCCTAATCATCCAGATGATTAATGAAGATGTTAAACAGAACTGGACCCAGTGTTGACCCCTGGGGTACACCACTCCAACTGCCCTCCAACTAGACTTCGTTTCACTGATCACCACTTTCTGGGCCTGGTCATTCAGTTTTTAATCCAGCTTACTGCCTGCTCATCCAGCCGATACATCAACAGCTTATCTACAAGGATCTTACGGGAGACAATGTCAAAGGTCTTACTGAGTCCTATAGGCAATATCCACTGCTCTCCATTTATCTACCAGGCCAGTCATTTCATTGTAGAATTTTATCAAGTTGATCAAGCATGACTTCTCAGTGGTGAAACCATTCTCCTGATGATTTTTTCTCCCTTAATGTGCTTGGAAATTGTTTCCAGGACTAGCTGCTCCATCACCTTCCCAGGGATCAAGGTGAGGCTGACTGACTTCAGGGAAAAAAAAATAGATTTAAATAAAAAATCCACAATGTTCATATTATCTATGCAGATTGATGTTTTGGTATAAAATGGTTTAAATGTATTATGGTCCAAGCAATTTTTGGCCAAGGACTCCGTAGACATCTCAAACACAGAACGAAATCAGTAACAAATGAGCAGGGAAAGAAAGCACATCAGCTGATTCCACTTCTTTGCTGCATCAGAGTTCAGAATAGGAGGGTTCATTAACTGGACAGCACAATAGGATTCATTACATGCACTACACAGTAGCTTAGCCTTTCAAAACTCTACCTTACACACAACTTTCCTGTCTCCTCCCACTCTGTATTTTCAGTTCAAGAATGTCACGTTTAAAAGCAAAGAGTCAACAAGCCCTGTATCTGCAGTGCTTCAGGTCTGCTCTAACTTAACTAACTTAACTAGGTCTTTAGAGTTAAGCACTATGTCACACATTCTGATATTTGACCATCCCTCCTCAGTGTGGAAAGGCTAATTGTTTTGCTGAGGTAGTGTCATGTGCCAGAAGTGACTGGGAAGGAGTCAGATAATTAACTAAACTCCTGCTGAGAATGTAGACCTTTTCCCTTTTCTTTTCCCTTTCAATAGGTTTCTTCTTTTTTTCCCCTCTCAGAGGCATTACTAACTTTTCCTTAACTGTTATAAGTTACAGGGAGTGGTACAACCTGAAATCTAACATGTGGAAATGGAAAGAAAAAGGGAAAAGATTGTCCTGTAACAAATTCCTTTAAAAAAATTTTCAAGATCAATAATAGAATATTAAAACTATGTAGGCACAATCACAATGAAAACCTTGTGTTTTATTAAAAATAAATCTTGCTCAAGGCATCCATTACCTATTTCCAGGTTAAATACCAAACCTTAAAATTTTAAAGGAATAAGGGCCTTTCAATTGGACTGTACCTGGCAGTGTCAATGACATCTGATATCTGTCTTGTAGCTTTTATAGTTATTCTATTGCTATTTTCTGGACACTCAGGTCCCTGCCCCAGATCCTAGGACACAAAGAATAGATATGGCTGCATAACTTTAATAATTATCGTTTTTTCTGCAGGTTGTTTGCTTGCTCCATGCATAGCCACGTTCTCATGAGCTTCAATGCTGGCATTTTCTCTGTCTGACCTTATCTGATTGCTCCATTGGAGTTTCTCCCAGGCTTGAGGTTCTTCCCACGCTAGAAGTTTGAAAGGACACCTTCTGGCAGGCATCAAAGCCCATCTGGAGAGATAAATGGGAGACTCCCAGGTAGCACACAGTAACACTCACGCCAGTTCCTCGTCTGGAGGCTGGAAGAAGCACCTGGTCTTCATTAACATCACTGCTATGGTTAATGCATTGCAGGTGCTAAAGTGTGTAGCTGAAATCTGACAAAACACCTGTCTTTCAATAGCAACATTAGATCTGTCTAGTGAGGGACACTACCCCCCCAGGTATGTTTTATCTTGCCTTGAAAGCCATAGTAAGCATTGTCCTGTAATTATGAAATCAGAGCCATCATTTACTGGGAAGAATCCTTTAACAAATTATACCTAATTACTCTGAAATTACCTTTGATTCATGGTAAAAGCATGGCTAAACTCTGTTCTGTAACACCTTCCTTTTTATCTTTGTGCAAATATGATTACACGCTATCAAACTGGCACAACCAGTCATAATAAACAGCTGCAGCTAGTTCTCTGGTTAGTAAATAGGAACTGGACGTGTGCCATAGATTATGTTTTCTGGAATGCTGCATCAAAAATTACCCATTTCATTCCCTGACAACACTAATTTTTTCCCTTCCACTCAAGCCAGGGGTGTTTGGATTTGAGGTATTGGTTCAGTCCATCATACAGACCAGAAACAGCAGATATTTGGGTCTGTCTCTGAATTTCTTCAAATACAGGGAGCATTTGGAGCAAGAGCTTGAGCTTATTTCTCAATTTACTACCTCAGGGAGCCAAAATACATCTTACAGACCTTGCTTAATTAACTTGCTGCTGACTAAGATACAGATTTGTAAACATACACAATTCTTCCATTTTTTTGCTATTCTTATATCAACTTCAGAAAAGGTGTCCATCTACATATGCTAGAAAGAAAAAGTATTCAGAAGTAGAACTTAATATGGAAAGGGGAAATGCAAACACTTTCACTATATAGCTGCACAAAAAAATATACTCATGAGAAAAATCTTCCCTCAAATACACATAATTCATTACCATGTCATAGGTTGTCTTTGGATGTGATAGACTTCTTTCTGAAATAAGGGTATCATAGATTGTTTTTTCCACTTTACTCTCTTCTTCCAATCACTGTGCCATTTTGAAGACAGTTTTAAAGACATTTGCTTTTAAGATGAATAGTTAATATAAATGTAAGTCCCTAGTATCACCTACCCAAACACCAGCAGTTGTGAAGTTGACTTTTAAGAAATTTATACACAATAGCAGTTTTCTTCCTCCCAGCAGATGTGCTCTGCAGTGAAGACAAACCTAACGTATCCAATAACATTCTTTCTTTCTTTCCTTTTTTTTTTTTTTTTAAAGTAGGTTGTGGGAAATATACTTTGTGTTTAAACAGTACACAGTAAAACAGGATTTCAGTCATGAGTAGACCTTCAGGCATTACTGAGATACAAAGAATCCTGATACGTCCAGGTGTTTCCTTACATGTCTGATATATCACTTTTAGAGTCTGCTTTTTCATTGGGAGTTTGTCTCTTCAGAAGGTTCTCTACAAAACTTAGATGAATGCAGTTAAAACGTGGAATAGAAGCTAGGACTAGACTTAATGTTATTTTATTGTTCAGTATTTATTTATTTTAAAAGAAAACTTTTTAGATGGTTCTTTGGAAGGTATACTGAACTCCCTCTAAAGAATTTTATTTATGGGGTTTCCTTTTCCAGTATGAGATGCAACTGGTGGGCCATAAATCAGTTTTCAGAGTCTCTTTAACAAAAACATTCCCTTCTTGTTTAATGCTTCCAATGCAGGATCATATT
>NW_010536965.1:34787-48413 GCF_000687285.1 Phaethon lepturus | reverse complement strand
GCAGGAATGTCTGACTGTTGAACTCAAACACATAGACTCCTAAACTACTATAATCACAACTTACACGCTCCCTAAATGTTTTCAGCAGTTTATTACTAATTCAAATATGTTGTTAAACTGTGGCTTCATTGTGCCAATCACTGTCCAGCTTTAAAGGAAATAACATTTTCAATGTCTCAGTACCCTTGTATGGCATACTTTATATACACATGACACTGAGAAAAAATTTCCCTCGTCTTTTTCATTAAGTTTTCCGCTTTCTTATTGAAATAAGAATAATTCCTTCATTATGCAACAGCATATGAAGCTGCAACAGCAATGGAGCTGCAAAGCTTGTAGGTGTGCTGACCTGCAGCATTTTGATAGTCATTATTCTCAGAGGATGCGTGAGTCCTGTTTCTTTGAGCAGGTGGTAGAAGAGAGGCTATGAAAAAGCATCCAGTTGCATATATGAAACAACTTTCACCAAAAGGCCTCCATTAAGCAGCTAGGCTTTGTTAGATGTAGTTCAGACTCAGTGACCCCTTCACTACTACAATATTGACCCATTCAGCTGAGAAACCACTCGTTCAAGGTTATTATTAGAGACAGTATGGGGAAAGGCTCAGTGGGACGGGAGTGTTTTAAAGGGCTTGTTACATCAGTATTGTTCTGGACACAGCTATCATATAGCAATTTTTGTTCCTTTCTTTGAAAATGTCACTCTGGATGCTTACATCCCAAGACCCACTAATAGGCAAGCCATTAGCACCTTTGCCCACTGACCCGCAGTTGTGGATGGGCCAGCTGTTCCACAACCACAGCTGCTTCCTTCTTACAAACGCTCTGTTCTAGGGCCAAATTCAAAGAGCAGTTTCCCTCCAGTCCAGCCTCAAACCAAAAGCCCTGAAGTACCACAGCTACTCTAACATGTTTCCTGGCAACACAGGAATGCAGGAGTGCTTCACTAAGGCAGTTATTTGTAGAGAATTTGTGCCCTTCCTGCCGTTTCAGCCCCTCTGTGTTTCCACATATGTCAAACACAGAGAAAGCCCTAGAAGAACTACCAAGGCCTGTAGGGCAAACCTTATACAAATTTGTGTTGAAACAATTCCCAGTTTTTCATGCAAATATGGCATTTCCTTGCTTCCCCAGTATCCTCATACATCTTCAAAATATTTTCTGATCATTCCAGCAGCTTTTGACTTTGCTATTCCTGGTTATTTTAATTTATTTTCTTTTAGTGGAAGGATAACGAAAGGATTATAGTTAACCCCCTATTGTGCAATTATTTTAAATTGCTGATAAGTAATAGGTATTTAAAAACACCAAGTATGTTTTGGCCCAAAAATGAAAGTAGAGAAAAAATATGTTAGCTACAAATGCACGTAAAATCTGAGTTGAGATTTGAGAGAGCCCAAGTTTAGAGCGTGTTCCAGGGAAGTGGCTGGTAGTTCCGATGGCTATTGAGAGAGGCTGTAGCTGTCCCAGCAGGCTACCACGCATCCCGGTCCAGGCCAGTGCCCCTGCCTGCTCCCTGCCACGCAGTCAGGCAGAGGTGCAGGCAGTTATATGCCCCAAGGGTACTGGAGATGCAAAAGGAGTTTGAGGTACAAATAGGCTTAAGGGTGGCAAGTTAGGCTATGGTGGGGTGTGACAGAAGCTGAAATAGGCCTCAAATTCACTGAAAACTAAGCTTCATTCATTTTGTTACCTGCATATCTTGTTTGATGTTCTTTGTAATTCATACTCTGTCTTTACCAGCATTCTTTAATGACTTCAATTTAATCATGATTGACTTTCTCACGAAGACTCTAAAAATGCAATAATATTGCAGTTTACAATAAACTTGAAGAAAAACACATTTAGGTGATATCAAAGCAGTTAATTTTAGCTACAGTACAATAAATATGGTTTCTAAGTGAATTCATTATTAAGTGTGTATTTATATGTGCATATATTATGCCAGAGCAAAGTGTTTAAAATGAGAAAAAATGTTACAAACAGCCCAGGCCAAAGTAGTAAAAGAACTTTGAGGATTTTGGGGGGCAGAACATAAAGAAAAATAACAATATTTGTGTCTGAATAAATTCTGGACACTAAAATTTTTTTTTTTTGCAACATTTTCAAATAATAAAATTATCTTTCTTTGTAATGTAAATGTGAAATTATTGGAGGCTTTACTGATACAAATACAGTGGAAGTGAATGCATCGCTTTCAAATTCCAAATCTTTAATTTTTCAGTCTGAAAAGGTATTTTATCAGAGAGAGCCTTGTGACCCATTCTGAGCAGTAATAGGTCAAATACTGCAGTACCGCAGGAAACAGGCACTCATGAACTGATAAAAGTTCTGTTCCCCAGGCTCTGCACTTAAACGAAATGAAGCTGTTTGCCAGTCTGGATCAACGTTATCATTTTGTTTTACACAGCAACATGCTGCTCTGTTCCCATTTCATGGGAAATTGTATCAGTTCTTTCTTTAGTCAAGATTTTGGCTTGTCTTTTCTAAGATAGCTATTGGTTTGAAAGGTCATAGTTGCCTTGAAATGCTCCCAGTCCCTTTAACCATCCACAGAGTTGTAGAGGTTTTCTGAAGCACAGGAACTTCTGCCTTCACGGCGAGAAACAGAAGCTTAATCAGGGTACAAATCATCTTCACCCAGTTTCAGTTTGCTGCTAATCGAGCAGCATTGTTCCTCAGCCTTTTATGTGAGTGCGCCATATAGGTACAGCTATTTTCAGTATCCATACTTTTATACATGTATCCCAGCAACTGCAACAACCCACTCAGGCTGATAGAAGAAATTCACTTGCTCCAAAACAGGCCTGGGGAAGGACTCCGATGATTGTCAAAGGTGCCGCTAACCAACGTTAGAAAAAGACTTAGACTGTATGCACAGTTCTCCCAACCAGAGGCCTTATCCACTTTTTCTCTTTTTCTTTATACAGTGGTGACTCATCTTTGTCATCACTAAGATATAGAATGAATCCCGGGGCAATAAAACCCTACTGCCTTTTAACCATTCAAAAACATCTAGTAGAAAACTGCTGTGCTGCTGTCGGCTTAGTGCCCCTTCCTCAAGTCACAGAATTTTGATGCAGAAGATAGAGGGGTCCACATTTCCCTTCAAGGACAATGCCTGTTTCCAGCAGCCCCCGTCAAATTAAGGCAGGCTTGGATGACAGAAAAAAACCAAAACTCGATTTGTTTGTGATTGGATTATAATCTCATAACAATTCCTACCAAAATGCAAGTAATTACAGAAGACTTCAAGCTGTTCACTGGATCGTGTTCTTATGCAGACACATGAACGACATACACATATATATGTGTGCAAGTGTAAGTATTTTCATTTTGTATGCAGTCATATACATATGTTATTTTTTAAATATCGTCACACACACAAATGCACAGATGCTGAGTTCTGAAGCCGTGAGTTATGACGCTGTTGCTTTGTACCAAAAGCAAGGGAAGACAGCATCCACCTCCTCTGTCTTATACTTCCTGACACACTCACTTTGCTCCTCCATGGTTCCAAGAGCCACTTAAGCCAATAACAACCTAGTAACTAACATTGCGATTAGCTGAGCTTGAGCTGATGTTTTGGCAAGTTGTTTTCATACTCCAGCTGAGTCAGGAAGATTTTCCAGGTGGCTTTCACACAAAATAAAGCTATCCGGAGATGCTCAGCAGGGCGTCCTCCAAACACTTCCAGTATTTTCCTGTAACAGTAGAAGAGTTCACTTCAGGATCTATCTCCCGTCTCCTCCACCAGCTCCCATGTGCCATGAGTTCAAAATGCCCCATGTCCTGACAAGTTTCCCTGCAACTAAGGAACTCATGGTGCAAATCTCTCTAGGGTTTGTCAGCCACAGAGGAAGTCAAGCCAATCATCCTGCCTTTGCATTGCTTCTGGATTGCTTTGCAGTGCTTGAAGCAAGGAACCGGGATCTGCAGACTAGCCACAGTAAGATATATTTAGCCACCATCGACAGATTTCACATGTTGCCATTTGGCACTGTTTCTTGACACACACAACCCAAGTGTGAAATATAGGAAAAACCACATGCCAAGCTGTTATGCACCTCCAGAAGCACAATAGTTTAATTGCACTGTGGTCTGTCTTAAAGACTTTAATGCTAAGTGCTAGAAATGCTTTCTTTACTATGTGGTTTGGAGCAAGGCAGAGCATAGAGTGGAAAACTATCCAGTGTGAAAGACAATTAAACAACAAGGCATGATAAGGCATGTGTTGTTATAGTAGTTACTACACCTTATGTGTTATACCTTACCAGACTAAGATATGACACTCTCTTGAAGAGAATTGTACTGGTTCTCTTTGTTTCCTTGATTTGATTTGGGACTAGGATAAAACTTACAATGTCTTCACTTTGAAAATTTCTCAAAATATTAACCTCTGTCTGCTGAGGTGAGGTGTGGAAGACATTTACAATCTTTTCCCTCTCACAGATACCTTGCTAGTGGAGCTGGGAGACTTTTGTTCCGGTCCACTCCTCTTCTCCCACAGTATCTGCAGCTCAGAGACACTCTGTTTTATTCACTGCCTTTGAGTGGTGACTCTCACTTTTCTAGCAGGTCAAAACCACACATGATCTGCCTTTGGCCTGCTGGGTGAATTGGATGCTTTCCCCAGTGTAATATGGTGAGGATGGTACCTCACGGTCCACAGGTCAATGTTCTAAATAGTGGAAGCTTTTGCTTGTATGTATTCAGAGCTGCTAAATCTAGCAGCCCAGCAGTGGTGAGGCTGCTTGTAGCTCCATGTCCCCAGGCCCAGCGAGTAGCAAGGCTCAGTGTATGCTCCCAACAGGCAAACATGCACACATACACACAACACATGTGTACAAGTACACACAGCCAGCCTCACAGGCAGAAAAAGCAGCATTTACAAAAACAGGGACAGCACTAACATCCCCATGCTGTTCCCTCTCTGGCTGATCAGGATGAAAGCCAGTTAGTGGAAAACATATGCTCTCTCTCTATATATATGTATATTCAGTAACTGGCTTTAGACATACATCTGCCCAGTAGCTCTGGACCTCACTGTCTCCCAGTTGCTCCATGCATACACACACAAACAGGTATCTCTGGTAGCTGGTCCAGACCCATGGAACTTTGGAGCTCAGATACCTAGTCTCTGCAGTAGACCTAAGGCCACTCCAGTAGTCAACTCTCAGACCTTCAGGTCTCAACAGTACCCAAGCCCAGAGTTCAGGCGACTCCAAAACGTGGCTCCCGAATCCCTAATCCTACTTACTGCCAGTCTGGCTTGATGTTTGCTAGCAATTGCACACACTAACATATGCACCCAGACAAGAGGCAGACACTCCAGTCTCTCCAGTCACTGACACCCTGGTCCACATCCCCGTGACCTGAGGTCCCACACCCACGGCTGGCATGGAGCCTCCACACAAACATACACACAGACAGAGTCCCTTCCCCCAAGAAACAGAAGTGGAGATCAGTGAGAAGACAGGACAGGCGGTGCTGATCAGCTGCTGCTCACACACCTCCAGCCCCTTGCAATAAGAGGAATACTGGGCCACCTATAAGAAAAACATCTTAGGCAGGGTCCTCACTATCTGGAGCAAGGTTTCTGCTTCTCCCAGGACTATACACCAAGATGTAGTTGTCTCCCTGCCATAACAAGGGCTTCTAAAGACCTATTACATCATGAACTGAGGATTTATAGCAAGTTTGAAGACTTCATGTCCCCTGCTAGAAAGAGGAGAACTGAAAAATACATCATGAGATTTTCTTACAATAGTGTGAAAATTCTAGCCGTCAGTCCAAAGCATGGATGTGGGTAGCTCTGGTTTGGTTTTTGGCCCCCTGTTTACATTTATGACCTAGTAGAGGAACCGATAATGGTGGGCAATTCTCATTTTAATGACCAAGGGATAACCTCATAAACAACAAGTAGCAGAACAATGCCCCAGGCAAGTTATGTCACGCTATACTTAGCATACGAAAATAAAAAGATATTTCACTGCTCATCAGTGTTTTTGAGACTGAGGCTGTTTGGATGGAAGAGAGCATAATAATATTCATAGGTACAGCATGGGATTATGCAGTGACTTCTGTTAGATGTCTTCAGTGTAGGGTATTCTATCTGTTTTACTGTGCTGACCATCAGTTGCATCTGGGAAACATGTTTCAGAGATGTAATTCTGCACTCTTGCACCAGTGCCTGTCTGCAGTAGACAGCACTGACATAAGGACAAATCCTACCATCTGCCTGGCACATTATCACCTTACTACACATGTAGGTCCGCTAATTTTAGACTACTCCTAGGCTAAGACACTGATCATAAAGAGGAAGCGTCACAAAAAACAGAGTAGAATGAAGTAGCTAAATGTACGCCTTTTTACTGGCCAAGATGACTGAGAAGTAGACCAATTAAAAGCTGAATGTTGATGAAAAAAACCAGATGTTCCCCTACACAAGAATGTTTTTAACATAGGTTTGTAGTTAGACTTTTTGTAACACCTTTTTTTATGAAAAGCCAAGCACAAATGAATAGCTCCTTTGTAGAAAAACACCTATTGTTTTTTGTTTTAATTTGTTTATATTTTAAATACCACTGGCTCAGGAAGTCCGACAAATCCTGTTTCTCAGGAGAAGAGAGAAAAACATTGTTGACTGACAGTTTTTTGGGAGGATACATATTGGTGTAAATCATCCCACCCTTTTCACTAAACATTTTTTCCAGAGGCAGCTGGGCAGCTGAATGATTGCTTATCCAATTTAATCATTTTGATGCTGTTCTAAGTAAAGTTCCCATCATGCAAACATATTGCAATTCCTTTTGTTCATATCCAGGCTCTTGTCTATTGTAGGCTAGGATGGAGAGATGCTGGTCCTACCAGAGTTGTATCATTAGCCATGAAGGCCTTGTTTTCTCACTAAAGTTAAAAGACTAGAAGGTACAGATGGCAAGAGCAATAACTTTTCCCCACAACAACCTCCTAAACACTTTAAAAAAATGCTTTACAAATTTGATCAAAACTATTTTTTGCTTCCCATCAAAATATTGTAAGTTGATGATACATGACAACTCTATGGAAGCAAACCTAGCAAGTCTAAGCAGTGGAAGGGGGACTGGGAATGTCTTAGTATGCACTAGAAAAAAAAAATAGAAAAAAAGAAAAAGCCTGCTATGGAAAAGAAAACATGCGTCCCTGCTAAAGGAAAGCATGACTAATTGAATGGGGCTGCTGTTCAACAACAGTTTGTCCTGGTGAAAATATTACTTCTGTACTGCAGCCAAAGTGAATGTCAGCTTAGGTTATCTGCTGTGGAAGTGCCAGAGATGTGGGTGAGATCTTCCCAGGAAGACTTAGCAGACATGCACTTAGCTGTGAGGTCCAGCTTTAAGTTTTCTTTAGTCATTTATACTGGCATCTCTTTTTGCTGCATACCCTTCCTCCTGTGTAGCTTGCACACTCCCTGTGGCTCATTATACCTTCTCATTCACCCCTATTAAACAGGTATTCGTGGGAGAACATTCAGAATAATATCTAGGGTATTTTGATGCACCTTTTTTTCTCTAAAATCCACAGTACAAGACGTCTTAAACTGGAATAACTCTTCAATAAGCTCCATTATGTTTTCAGGAATGAATCAGCTCTTCCTCATCCCTCCACAAAATTTATCTCCTTCCTTTGACCTTGCTGGCTGTAAAGAGTTGTGGAGTGACTTTCCACGGAAATTCAGGAAGCAAAGGAAGACAAAGTTTTTGTCTTACTAGAGGCCTGGGTTCAGTCGTGCATCTGCTTCTGCTATCCTAAATCTGGAGTAACTCTTTAGCAATACTAATGCACCAGAGTAACAATGGCATAAGTTCTCATCAAGATATTAAGTCCCATAACATTTTCAGACAGATGCAGTTACCCAACACCAACAGTGTTACAACACTTCTAGTAGAGAACTATGATCCCATAGTAATGGCCAGCCCCTTCCTGATCTTTAATAGACACTTAAACTTTGAGTAGTGTGAACCTCAGTTTCACATTGTTCCCAGACATTTAGACATACTGTGTACAAAGCGTATATTTCCAGACAATGCTGCTAAGATTCAGGGAAAACATTTTCTTATTTCTACATTTATTAGCTGAGAAGAAACCACTCTTTACTGCACTGTCATCCACCTGGAAGTGCTGCCATACTAAGAAGGGAGGGGATCTTAGTAGACAAAGAATGGGAACACTAGTAGAAAAGTTAATAAAAGCTCATTATAGCTGCAGCATGGTAAACAGTCTTGGCATTCAATTATTCCCTAGGAGAGACTGATGTGTAAAGATCATTTCCTGCTTTCTTATGCACTCTCTCCCTCTCCTAGTAAAGAAACTAAATATTTCTTTAATTAATTTAGTGCAGGCTGAATAGTGTTCAACAACGGAAATAGCGCATGGCCTACATTTTGATAAAGAATTTATACTGCTACTCAAAAATACATTTCAAAGGAAACTGGTAGAAGCTGAGTTGACTCAGAAAGTCTTTCAAAGGAGTAAGGGAGTGCTACAAGGAAGAAAGGTGTTTCAGAACCAACAGGATACTCAGCTGTTGTACTGGTTAACCCCTTTATTACTGGACGTTTTTTTGCAACATCTTCAACAGTATTGACATTAAAGAAGTGTAAGCAGAGCCCATTAACTTCAAAATTTTATAATTGTCACTTGCCTTGTCAAGTTATATCATTCACAGCATTGTCATTTACTGAGAGTTCTTGTTCTGTGAGATTAAAAAAATATTCATGGCATTTTTTCTCAAAAGGTACCTTCTGAGACATTCCATTTCCTTGTTCAGCACCCAGTCTTCTAGGAGAAATTCCTTCTTCCACAACTGTTATCCAGTTCCTTTATTCTAACATATCCCCAAAAACATTTACTAATGACATCTTTTCTTGCATCTTGAAGCCTTGTACAAACGTTTTTGATCTACAGCTACACTCCTAACATGGAGACAGAGCAATTATGCGCTCAGGGTGACAGAAGGAGTGAGTGATATATCTTGCATTAGAAGATATATTCTCCTGCTTATCAGACTCACCATTGCATAAAACCACATTTCTTCTTCAACGCTTATTCTCCATGTTTGAGTCCCAGGCATGTACATATAAAAAAAGAGAAGAGTGCACAGACCAGTTCTCTGGCTTGACTCCTGTTAAATTGGCGCTGATCACTTTTGGAAATCATAACAAGGGCGAGATTTTAAGTATGACCCAAGCTGCACACAGACTGTTGGAACCATGTTTCCCCTCAAGCAATCCCAGTAACATATAATTTTATTAATCCTTGTTTGCTTTATAGGGGATATACTTCTTTTCTTTGCTGTTCCCCAACACTTTCCAAAAAGAGCCTGAACTGTTTTATGGAAATGCTTATGAGCTGATAGAAGTTTAAATTTTGCAGGGTTTTTCAAGAGATGAAATGGAAGAAGAGAATGGAAACATCAAAACAAGTACTCTTCAGATAGCCCAAGCAAGTAACAAGGTCTGTTCAAAGTCATTAATTAATCTAGGACCTAGAGAGAGGCCTTTCACTCTGTAAAAGTGCATTGGGTCAAACATGGTACAGCAAGTGTCTATCACGCCGATGTAACAGCATCCATCAGATAAAATGTTTAAATCTGCACTAGTCATTTTATATAATAGAAAAAATGTTGTTCTAATAGAAGACTGTCAGAGGACCAGCGCCTGCTGCTTGGAAAATAAACACTTCTGCATTCATGAACCAGCAGGAGGCCATTAACCTATGACAATATTCTATTCCATGGGCATTAGCTCTTAATTATAAATCGTTTTAGAATGTTCTGTCGAATTAGTGATCATACAAAAACTATTTTGCTAGAAATAAAGGGTTTATTAAGGAATTTTATGATCAAGACACCCCTACAGTGTGTCTGTAACATTCTGTTTTCATAGAATGAGGCTACAGTGGCAAAAAACATGAGCTAGGAACACCAGGACATGGGAGAAATACATTCCCTGTCTCTCCAACAGCTACTTTTTGCAACTTCCCACAAGTTATCACCATATTGTCTTACCACCTTATAACATATTACATGTGTAAATCTATTTACTACCTCTATCTGTAAAAAGACCCT
Source organism: Phaethon lepturus (assembly GCF_000687285.1). Lineage (NCBI taxonomy): Eukaryota > Metazoa > Chordata > Aves > Phaethontiformes > Phaethontidae > Phaethon > Phaethon lepturus. The sequence continues at coordinate 38,302 of NW_010536965.1, read as the reverse complement.
CTTTTTGAGGATAGTGTGCTGTTCTTAACTGAGTTGGGATGAAACTTGCTTTGTAGGTTAGTGGTGATAAATGTATTTGTGTTTTTATTTCATCCCCTCAACAACAGAACAGAGCAAAACCTTCTACCTAAATTTTCATTAATAATAACCTCAATTTTACAGTAATAGCTTAGAAAACAAGAATAGTTAGCAGATACCAGTAAATTAAATATTAATGTTTTATTGGTCAAGGTTCCTTCCAGTCTTGAAAAATAAAATCAGAATATTAATAGTAGTTTGACTTCTAAATATGATCCAGTGCTCACAATCGTTTTCCATGTGAATCCTCAGTTAAAAAAAGGTCAAAGCCTAAAGATCACAGCCTCTGGATACCCCTTAACAAGCACTGTACACTAAGATGGTTTGCAGTTACAACTGAACATATATAAAAAGGAACATGGAGCAAGAACCAATTTCAATGGAACGTCCCTTGAGTCATTAAGGCATGTGTTAACAAGCCAAAAAACTTCAACACATGCAAAATAAGCATGTTAGAATAGTGATTCTGACTCAAAGCTCCAAAGCTGAGAAATTGCCACATCTCCTTACTACAGTCCACTGTGAGAAAGATGCACATATGGTCTTCTGCCAGGAGGCCCCCCAACAGTGTGTCAACTTACATACCCTTCATGCATACCTGGAAACTTTCATGCTTGTTTAACCCTGATTTTTTCAACAAATGTATATTTTTAAAGAGAAAAAGATGATTGGAACATCATCAGCCATCTAAAGACAGTCTTGTAATTCTGTCCATGTGGAGGGTCTGTTGCCACTATAAACTGTGAGATTAAAGCTTTGATGCATTTGTAGAGCTATTCTGAGCTTGATAAAGCTAAAATCTCATCTAAAAACTGCATTAAAATTGGTATGGTCCAACCCTAAAGTAGACTCTGCATATACAATAACATTACATGTTTGCTTTATCTCTAGTTAGAGTTTTCTAAGAAGATGGTAATGATTGTCTCTCAGATAGTTTTAAGAACAGTCTAAAATTCTGAATTTGTAGAGCAGCAAGAAAAGTTTCTAAAGGGACATCAGCAGCAAAAGGAAACCTGAAGAAAATGTGGGCCAACTGCTAAATGGGGTGAGGGAGCTGATGACAAAGGGCATGGAAAAGGCAGAGTTTCACCTCAGTGTTTACTGGTGAGGCTAGTCTCCAGTAACCCCAGGCCCCTAAGACTGTGGGAAAACCCAAGGGGAGGTAGTTGTACCCTTGGTGGAGGAAGATCTGGTTAGTGAGCACTTAAACAAACTGGACATATACGTGTCCACAGACCCTGGTGAGAGGTAGCCATGAGTGCTGAGGGAGGTGGCCATGTCATTGCAAGGCCACTCTCGGTTATGTTGGAAAGGTTGTGATGGCCAAGGGAGGCTCCTGATGATGGGTAGACAGCAAATATTACTCTTTTCTTCAAGAAAGGTAACAATGAGGATCTACGGAAGAATGTTGGTAAAGCTTCACATCAATCCCTAGGAAGGAGATGGAGTGGATAATCCTGGTAACCATTTCCAAACACATGAAAGACAAGGTCTATTGGAGCAGTCAGCATGGATTCATGAAAACAAATTCCCAGCAGCCTTCTGCAATGAAGTGACTGGCACAGTGGATGAGGAGAGAGCAGTAGAAGTCATTTGCCTCCACTTCAGTAAGGCTTTTGACACTGTTCTTTCCCTTAACGTTCTTAGAAACATGTTGAAGAGGTACGGGCTTGATAAGTGGATAGCAAGGTCGACTGAAAACTGGATGAATGGCCAGTCCCAGCGGGTTGTGATGAGTGCCACAAAGTCCATCTGGAGGCCAGTAACCAGTTGTGTACACCAGGGGACGATAGTGGGACCAGTACTGTTTGACGTCTTCATTGATGACCTGGACAGTGGGACAGACTGCACCTTCAGCAGGTTTTCACATGAGGAGAGGCTTATTCATCAGAGGATCCTGCTGTGACCCAGGAGAGCCTGCACAGGCTGGAGAAATGGGCAGACAGGAACTTTATGCAACTGAACAATGTCCTGCACCTGGGGAGGGACAGCTACAGGCATCAATACACACTGAGGGTTGACAGGCTGGAGACAAGGTCCTGGGGAGTCCTGAGAGTCAACAAGCTGACCATGAGGCAGCCATGTGCTGCTGCAACAAAGGCAGCCAACAGCCTCCTAGGATGCATTAAGAAGAGGATTGCCAGCAGGTCAAGAGAGGTGATTCTTTCCCTCTCCTCAGCCCTTGTGAGACACATCTGGAGTGCTGGGTCCAGTGCCGGGCTCCCAAGTACAGGAGTTGGATTATGGAGAATGGATTGAATGCAGCAAAGGGCCACCAAGGTGGTTAATGAACTAGAGCATCTCTCATATGAGGAGAGGCTGAGAGAGCTGGGAGTATTCATCCTGGAGAAAAAAATTATCTGGAGGATCTTTTACATGTGTATAAATACCTGATGGGAAAGAATGAAGAGCAGGCAGCCAGAGTGAGTAGGCTGGGGCTGGGCATGAAGTTGGGTGGGGTCACAGCTGGGACAACTGACCAGAATTGACCAAAAGGATATTCCATACCTTACATAGCAGGAGTCCCATATAATGCAATCTCTTTCCTTCTCACTTGCACAGCCTTAGTCTTTGCTACAAGGATTCTCATTTCATACTATCCAGCAACTTTCCCAGTAACTGTAATCAGCACAACCATCAGCTTTTAATTGCACAAAGCTCAGAAGGAAGTGCTCGCAGAGCTTGTTTTGTCCAGTACTTAACTCCACTTACCTCCATTAGTTCTGCAGTTTCAGAAGGCCAGTGTTACTCCACTAATATAATGTGTAACTAAACAGATGCCCAGTGGCTGCATCGTCATTGGCAGTTTCAGTTACATCAGCAAAAAGAAGGCACATTTCTGAGAATTCGATTGGCCATATCAGCCCACTCCGTCTTCTTCACTTGAGAAAGATCAGAAACTGCATGGAGCAAGAGTCTCATAAAAGACAATATCTCCATCCTTCTTACTTGCATATCCTTGGTCATTGCTACAGGCCAAAAGGACTCATGCATTCATCCCTTGTGGTTGCTTTTCAACTGTAATGTCATCCTCTCATCTAATTGTACCCAAAATTGTAAAATTTACCTGAGTTTTAGTAAAGATTTTGACACCATTTCCCACAGCATTCTCCTGGAGAAACTGACTGCTCATGGCTTGGACCAGTGTACTCTTCACTGGGTAAAAAACTGGCTGGAGGGCCGGCCCCAAAGACTTGTGGTGAATGAGTTAAATCCAGCTGGCAGCCAGTCACAAGTGGTGTTCCCCAGGGCCACTTCTGTTTAATATCTCTATCAATGAGCTGGATGAGGGGATCGAGCGCACCCTCAGTGGGTGGGAGTGTTGATCTGCTGGAGGGTAGGAAGGCTCTACAGAGGGACCTGGACAGGCTGGATCGATGTGCCGAGGCCAATTGTATGAGATTCAACAAGGCCAAGTGCAGGGTCCTGCACTTGGG
>NW_010536965.1:8114-34653 GCF_000687285.1 Phaethon lepturus | reverse complement strand
AATAGTGTGGCCAGCAGGAGTAGGGAAGTGATTGTGTCCCTGTACTCGGCGCTGGTGAGGCCGCATCTCAAATACTGTGTTCAGTTTTGGGGCCCTCACTACAGGAAAGACAATGAGGTGCTGGAGAGTATCCAGAGAAGAGCAATGAAGCTGGTGAAGGAGTTGGAGAACTCTTCAAGTCCTATGAAGGGTGGCAGATGGAACTGGGGTTTAGTCTGGAGAAGAGGCTGAGGGGAGACTTTATCGCTTTCTACAACTACTTGAAAGGAGATTGTAGTAGACTGGGTGCCACTCTCTTCCCAAGCAACAAGTGACAAGAGAAAAGGCAATAAACTCAAGTTGTGCCAGGGGAGGTTTAGATTGGATATTAGGAAAAAAATGCTTCACTGGATAGGGTTGTCAACTGTTGGAACAAGCTGCCCAGGGAAGTGGTTGAGTCACTATCCCTGGAGGTATTTAAAAGACATGCAGACATGGTGCTTAGTGACATGGTTTAGTGGTGGATTTGGCAGTGTTAGGTTTATGGTTGGACTTGATGATCTTATAGGTATTTTCCAACCTAAATGATTCTATGATTCTATGACAAATGACTGGATTATGCATACCTTTGTATTTAATGTAGTCTTTCACCAGCTTTGCCGTCAACACAATTGTAGCATTATAAAAGAATAAATTTTTTATGCCAACTTGGAATTTGGAGATAACAGGTCCTACTTGCCTCCCTCAAGCATGAAAGTATGAATGCATGTGTGCAATTCACAGAAGTCACCTTTAAAGTTCAGAAATTTGTCACCAAGTTTTTAGAGCCCTGGCCAAGTACAACACTGCCAATCCTTTTCAAGTAATAAGAATGTTGCTTTTCTACCTGTGAGTTCAGATAAAGCTGGTCTTTTTTATTTTAATCCCACTTTCTCAATAAATTGAAATGCCTTGAATTATTGTCCACATCTTCAAACTACAAGTTTTTCCTCAATGCTTTTAAAATCGTGTTTTAGAATATAACTCTAAGCAATACCATAAGTGCCAACCAAAAATTCAGGGAAGTTGGCCCACACCTTCTGCAAACACTTAACAACACTTCCTGCTGGTGTGAATCATGGCCTTACCTTTAAATGCTCTGGCTTTTGTCACTCTAGGGTTCAGTCACTGCTGTTGTCAATGTAATTTTGTCAGAGAATTATCCAGGCAGTGCAGAATGGTCAGGAATACTCGGCACAGCAGTGTAATCTTCCACATCATCCTAATACTGTCTGGCTTGGCTATACTAAAGTACATAGCTTTAAGACAGGCAGCGGTGGAAATGTAATTTGTGAAGAATTATTAGAAGGCAGAGAGCTCCTAACAAGATGAGTAATTCAGAAGCCATGATACCAATCCTATTTCTCCCAGGAATACCTTTGGCAGCTAACTGGTTTCCTTCTCTCCCCCTGCTTTCCTGTGCTCAAAGGGTTAACAGCAAGCCAGACTGAAGTGGCGTGTTTTACCATGTCTTCTGCATGACTGATACTGCAATCGATCTGCAGCGGTTCATTTTCTCTCTGGAATCTCTGCCTACTGAGAACAAATACAAACACATGTGGAACCAATAGGAAGCAGACCAAGGGGTTTAAGAGCGAGTACCAACCTATGTCAGAAAGTTCTCACTTAACAGATGGGGCAATTAATAAAACAGTCAAGTGGTATGACTGCGTCAAGGTGCCTTTAAGTGCTAACAATCCTCTTTTGTCTTACTACTGTAGTGTACAGATGGATTCCAACTGAGAATAAGCACTGCATTGTACCCATGTTTGCTGTCGTACAGTGTCACAGTATTTATAGGGTGCCAGGTGTCGAATGCCTTTTATTTTAAAGACAAATAGGAAACTGGTTCCCTCCCTTCTACTTCCTCCCTGCTCTAGCATTTCAAATGATGAAGTGATCACTAATCAGAGTAGAATTAAGCTGTACAAGTAAATCAGCCTTTTTATCAATTTATAAAGTAAGGATTTGCCACAAGCAATGCTAACACAATGCAACTTCAGTTAACGTGCATCTTCACTTTATTGATCCTACATAACAAAGCACTTTATAGGGCAGCGCATACCCTGTGGTATGCCTCATTACATCATATGTTGATTCCCAGAATTAAATGATTTTCCTTTCTCATCCTGAGCATGAAATGTAAAAACTCAAGCTATTTTTGAACAAAGCCAAAACGAAGCCATTTAAGACTTCGAGGGACATTTTTACCAAGATTACTAATCTGGCTGTCCTGACAAAATTCCGCTGACCTCCTCTGCAACTATGTCACATTTTCATTCCCCTTTCCTTTTTTTCCTTCTCCCCCTCTTTGTTTCCCATTATCTTCCTTCTCAACATCGGATACCGCAGCTGGCAGAGGACAACTCTCATCCTTGGAGATGGCTGTTTTCAGTTAAGCACAAACAATTTTGGTCTCCTTTTAGAGGAAAATGCTTTAAGAATGCTCTTAGACCCAAAAGAAATTATAAATAAATGTTGATTTGTTTTTTCCATACATCACCAAATTTTACTTTTCAGTCCAGGACAGAACCAGAGCGCTGAAGGTGAGAGTGTTTCCTCAGGATCACTGACTTACAGACCTGCGGGCACCACGTGCTGCCCAGCTGCCAGCTCGTGTGCAAGCCATGCACCAGAAGGGCATTCGGCAAGACTGCGATGCACAGGCATTCTGAAAGCCTTTTGAGTTTTACTTTGTCCCTGCATTTAAGCACTAAATGGAGGAGCAGAGTCTAGCAAAAAGGCACCATTGCAAGATATTGGATTGCTCAACTTCTGTTGTTGCAGTGTTTTAAGTATTTGATTATGTCACCTTCACAATATTGTTTTGTCATACAGTGCTGCATAACTAATAAACTGTTTATCCAGTGAGTTGTGAATTATTGTTGTTATTATTATTGTTATTATACTTTTTACCTCAGGCATACATCAGAAAACACGGAAGACTGATTTGCGTCTCAGAGCAGATAGGAATAAGCATCCCTTCATCAGCTGCAGAAATATCCTGCTGATGGTAAAGTTCAAAAAATGAGGAAAAACAATGTTTATTTTGGTCTTTATTTCTCATTTATTTTATACATAACAATGGCATGGCCTCAAACTATTTTTCACTCTGGTGAATAAGGATTGCAGTATGAAGTCCTGGCTATTATAGTTGTAATGAGCCTGTCAACTCACTGAAAATTAACAAAGTTGCCCCCACCCATTTGTGAAATCTTTAAATTAAATGCCACTTACAGCGAAATATTTTCACTATGACCAACAATGACTACATGCAACTTCTCCCAATTTGTTCCAATTTCAAATACAATTTTTTGTTGGTTTTCTTTCATTTTTTTGTTTTTAACTTAGCATATACGCCAGCTAATCAGTTCATCAGGAGGAGAATCTCTTGACTATAGACAAGACTTTAAGTTAAGACTGGAGAACCTTTGTAGGAAACTTGTGTCTCATCAAAATGACTGTAAATTCAAATACCAGTTATTTGCAATAAACTAATTACAAACATTCATAAGCTTGAATCTGGAGCAAAAACTAAGTCTACGGATATGCAGCATGATGTAAAGAAGCTTCAGCCAGTCCTAATCAGATTGAATCCTATAGCTGCACTAGTGCCAGTTACTCCTCTAGATAGCAAGCTTCACAGGCATCTCCCACGCATACTGCGACCTTACCTGTGTGGATTGAGAGCGCAGCACGCTGCCACGCTCAACGGTGTGCCATACCTGCCCACACCTTTGCAGTGGGCTGCAGAGCATGCAGACAAATTGAGGTAGTCTTACTGCTGTGTACAATATGTCATCCTTTTCCAAACATCCACTATCCACTTGCAATAAAAAGGAGTAACAATGCTAGAGGAAGGACTACCATGTCAACTTTTCAGAATAGAAAGGACGCCAACCTTTTCTCCTGCGGGATCTTTATAATCCTTGTCACAACTAAGATCTGGGACTAATGCAGCTGTTGGGCTCAGTTTGGCTAGAGCTGGCTGAGTTTTTTTGCCTCATGATGCATATCCATTATTTATAAAAACGTTACTTATAGAGAAGAAATAGCGATACTGGAGTTCGACTGGATTCTCCTTATCCCCTTTAATCCACCTAAGACATCTAGCACATCCACCTACAATTAAGGGAATGAATGTCTACAGTGACCCATGGACATGTAGACACTTCATCTGCACAGGAAAGAAAGGAACTGTAGACACAGCACATGTCAGACAATTCTTTCCAAGTTGTACCATATTAATTATGGCAGTATACTAATATCCAAGGGTATTATGTGTTCCAGCAGTTTCCATAAAGCTCAAACTGTTGTCTCTCCTTAGCATTTTCTTCTACACCTTTCAACCCAGCTATGTCATTTTTGCAGCATAGTAGCTCTTGTATGGCTGGTCAGATCCTCAGTAGGTGAAGAGCATGCAACTCCAGAGAAATCCCCAGTCTACAGCAGCACAAGTTCTGCTTTGCATTGGGTCTGTCACTGTAAGGCAACACAAATGTTCTTATTTCTGACCAATGAACAGAAACTCAACTTTCACATTGTTATGCAAATTTGCTGCCAAAATTGATTATGCTTCTTGCTGGAACCACCTTTGATATTAAGCAATTGCTGCTGCAAATGTGCCAGATGGTAGTGCACACCAACACAAGGCTGACATTATAAACATCTTTTACTTCAAAAGCCTTTCACAGCAGCAGCAACTCTTTCATAATTGAACAAATAACAACAAATTTACTGGGATATTATTTCTCATCCCAAGGTTATTGGAAGCTTCTTTCCATTTCTTTATCTATATGTTTATAGCAATCAGATCTAGAAGTCATAACATTCTTATTTCCTTTATTCCTCTGACAGTCAACAAATTCAGGACAAAACAGAACAGAAAACCAAGTTCTGCAGGTCTTCCCATGTCTTGTGCGGAGCTCCTTCAGAGACAAGATAGCTGATTCGCACCTTCAGCACCACATTCTTGGTCATACTTTGCATAAGATTTTTTAAGATCTAGCTGCAATTTACGTAAGTGGTTGCAGAAGATGTTTTTGAGTCTCACAGACAAGCAGGTATATTTCTAGATATGCCTACTGGGAAGAGATTAAAAAAAAGGAAATTTCACTTCCCATTTTTGACTGTCCTTGAAATACAATGATTTAGCAGTCCCCTCCTGACATGCCTTACTTGCTTGGCTGTATAGATAGCGAAATTATTTATCTGGTTGCCTGTATAGATGTATAAAACTCATAAATTTGTTGCCTGTGTAGTTGTAAAAAACTCATAAATTGCTTCAGACTGCTTTTCAGGAGGAAGGTTTCAGAGAGAGCCAGAAGGTTTCCAGGTTGGAGGATTGCAGTTGCATAAAGAGCTCACTCACTCTCCTCCATCTTAGGAGCTTCCAGGACTCAGCACAGCACTAAGGGTTATAGAGAGTGACTGGGGAGGAGATGCTGCCCAGGCAGCTGGGGTACATGCTTGTTCAGCACATCCATGCTGCATCTTTAGCCAGCTGGACTTGCACACAATGCCCCACAGAGATTAAAGCCAACCTTCTGCACAACACTAGGATGGCACTAGTGGGACAAAAACACCTGGTCTGCCTTGAGGTTTGAGCTGTAATGGACCAAATGAGCAGAAGGACATCTGCATTGCCCAGTGATAGTGAAGACGGATCTAGTCAGATGAAGTTAACGTAGCAACTAATGCCAATACGGTGTACTAGAAATTAACCCCAATGGGCTGGGCACATACGGATGGTTGGTTTCAGTTCCATGCATACTAAAGTGTGGCTGATGCACAGCCTACCAGAAAACAAATATGTGCATAATGCATCAGTTATATTAAGACCCAGTTATGTATTAAGCAATCACACCCTCTCTCCGTCCCTCCCCTGACTTACCCGTGCAACACACTAATCTAACAGCAAATATTTAAATAAAAGGCTCCTTTGGTTTTGTATCATGCTATTGTTTTAGGAAAACAAGTTTATAGTTTTTGTAATGTCCATCTTCCCTTTCCCCAAACACAGAGTTTCCTGCCAATCATGCAGGAACACAGAGTGCCAGGCACTTCGACAGGATGTTTGTTTGTTGCAGCCGCTAGCCAAGTTGCACTTATACTGAATATCCAAGCATAAGAAAATGTCTTGAACAATTATTTTAACATTAATAGGGCTGTTTATGCTCTAAAACAGCAACAGATTATTCCCAAGTGAGGAAAAGTTGCTGGTGAACCCATAACCTTCAACAGTTTTCATATTCTAACAGTTCTGCAGAGCAGATAGCAGACAATTTACAATGTCCTTTTAAACATAATTAGATCTTTTCAGTATTGTCAGTAAAGTAACAGATAATACCAGCATTCCCCAGGCTGAGAGGGATGAACTGTTTTGTCATTTTTTGCCAAAAGTCATCTAAAATAGTCACTAGTTAGCATTCCATAGGCACACTTCTACTCTGATTATGAAGCACCATTATTTCAAAACATCAAATATTGATGTAACACTGTGAGATATGGCGGGAAGGCAATCCGAACGGCCTGCCATGAATCTCAGTAGCTCATTATGCCTTTTCTATGAGCCACTCGATACTGTGCTGCTAACCTGCTCTTGTATCTTCCAGATAAAATCCAGCTGGGGCACATTTGGATCTCTTTGGCAGAAGAGACTGGGTCACTTTACACAAAATAGTGGTAGTTGTGCCTGTTTGTACACAAGCAAGCAAAGACCTCAAGACAAAGGAGATCCTGGCAACAGCTTAAGCAGTGGTTGGTGTAGTGTTATTACTTTGTGTTAACTATAAAGCCACCCAGGAAGGGGGATTAATTCAGAATATAACTAAAGGTTCACACTGAGCACAGGATAGAGAATTAGTCTATTTACAGGTTTATGTCTCTGTATCTGTCTATCCATTCTTAATTGTTGGAAAGTTTCATTTTATTTTCCTCACAATATTCTATGCCTCCTTATATATCACAGGTATTGCAGTAAGTGGGCTCAGACTTAGGGTGTTATTTGTTTTCTTAAGTGGAATGAAAATGCAATATGTGACAATAACTAAGTTAACGTTTGAGGCAGAACTTTAAAAAGCCACATTCAGAATGGCTGAAGATGTGTTTCAGAATACCTCAAGATTCAATTTAAGTTAAGAAAGTGTCACACAAAATATCAATTTTGTAAGACTTATGCAGTGAAGTCACATAGCTGCACAACTCTGAGTGATGGAGTGTCTCCATTCCCAAACTAACGATTGCTTACCTTCTAGGCATGTCAGGTTTACAGCTTGCATCTTTTCTCAAAACAATCAGCTGCATTATCCCGCAACAGCTTGCTATGTCTGGACTTGTGGGTAACACAAGAAAAAGCAGCGCTTTCAAAAAGCCTTCAGAGCGGGACTTTCCCAAGCTGTTGACTTGCACATACCTGGAATGGGCCAGTTATTAAGTCCGAAGACATCCATCAGTAGCATATTGACCCAGTAACTGAAGCGATAGTCAAGCTCAATAACCAGTGTTGATTGGGTTTTTTCTGCTATTGATTGACTGGTCAAATTGACTTCCCAGGGATTTAATTCTGACTGAGCAAGAAAAATAATCTATCTGAACAGAACCATACCTGTCTCACAGTTTATTAACCAGCTCTCTCAGCAGCTTTTCTCTGTCTTAATGGTCTGAGACCAGTGTATATTCATTCTCTACAGCCTCTGCTCTCTGCACGTCCAACAGAAGAGCCTGATCTTTCATCCAGACAGCCTCAATGGACTGAAGCCAAAGTCTACACTGTGATGTCCAACTTCTCCAAATAACTGTACTAATCACAAATGTGGAAATTATCTATGTCCTCAATGAATCTCAGAGAAATAAGGTCCTGTATTTAAGGACCCTACAAGAACTCAGAAGAGGTAAAGTAAGTTTCTTTTTCTGCTAACAGTTTTCTGTTATGTCATCGAGTATGTTACCTTGTCTTCCAGGCTGTATCTGGACTGAGTGGTGGATGGGTGCCGTTACACATGCCACAGTCTTGTGCTCTCAGCTGCCAAGGCTGGGGATGTGGCCAAAGTACTCCCTGGCTCTATTGGGCAGAGCAGAAATCCAGACACAGAATAGCGCAAACCTGGTTCTGGGTCTTCACTTGAATATGGAGCTGGAACAATGTCATAGTAGACCTGGGAAGCACTCCTAGATGCACCAAAGTAGGTACGGCCTTTGCCATAACTGTTCATTTGTAGAAAGACAGTAAAAATATTTGTTTCCTTCTGCACTTAGACTGCTTAGATTCAAAGTGGTTTGTTTGGTTTTTTTTTTCAGAAAATGAGAAGCTGCAAGGTTTTGTAAGCCGAGGTTGTAAGTTTTCATAAATAAGTTTTCATAAGTATGTACTTGCTGTATCTTCTGTCTGGGCTCAGGCTTTTGGCATACCATAAATACAAAATGCTGAAGGTCAGAGGTACTCACCACGCAGCCGTGAAAGGCTTGATGTGGCATCAGAACATGCTCTAGGCTGATCATTTTCACTGCCCTGTGTAAAGACAGCCCTTCATACCAGCCGTTCTCCCACAGCAAAACCTGGAAAATAACAAATGCAGAGAGAGGGCTTGCAAAGACAGACAGTGTAATGATACAAAAAAACAAAACCAGCCTCCTTTAGGTAAAGAGGCTTTGGCTTTGTTTCTGCTTCGTGCTGTACTTTAGCACTTCCATACTGTGGTGACTGAATGTCTATCTAAGACAGATATATCAACTAGATTAAACAGGCAACTTTTTTGTTCTACCCTGGCTGTAACTATCCATGAATACTGTCACAAGACCTTGATGAATATTCTTGTTTAAAAATCTAGAGGTCACCTACCATGTTGTTCTACCCAGGCATGTTAAAGTGTGGATCCCAAAAATCGCATGGCAGAGGTACTTCTTCACAGCTGCAGGGAAAAATTATTTTTAGAATGAAAAGCATCAGAAACCATAACACAGGCTTCAGTTAGAGTTGAAAAGAAAGTACAAGCAAAATTTAAATTGTGGGTCTGAAATCTCATTTTAAAAATACATTCAGACAGCTATTAGCTATTGCAAATATTTTAATTTTCAGAATCAATCTGTTGCAAGTCTGTTTCACAGACACTACAAAAAACCAAAAGAAAAGGTGGGTTGGGTTTTTTTTTACAATAAGAAACAGACTTCACACAAAAATAGAGAGAAAGGAAAAACCAATAAAACCAGGGGTTAAGTGAATTTAGTTTTGTTCCTTACATAAGTTTTGGTGTTGTAAAATATGGCACGTTTTGTACTGTATGTTCCCTCAGAAAGCCAAACAGAAACTTGTCATCAGAGTTTTGAGAGCACAAGGCCTCTCCTTTCTCATGTTTCAACTAAACAGTCTCCACTTGGGCTGAGGAACATATCATATATCATAAATCACTCTCTGATAGATATTTGGCAGCTAGTCAGCACCCCAGGCTATGCAATGTACAGTATGGAACATTTTTAAGGTGGAATCTAGATTTTGTAACTTAAAGACTTAATAGCATCTCAAAACATTTTACTACTTCCTGGTACCAAAAAAAAAAAAAAAAAAAAAAAAAAGCCAAGAAAGCAGACTTCTCCATATGGTTTTAGGTTCTGAATAATGCATGCATATATACATACATACATACATACATACATACATACAATAAGCTATGGAACTGTAAATCTGCAGGGTTCATTCAACAGCATGAAAACAAAAAAAAAAATAAGGAGCATGACTACAGCTAACTCTTGTAGCAATGAAATAGCAAAGAAGTACTGGAATCTATTTTTCGTCTCTAAAGATCTTAACTATTTCATTGCCTTGGAAGACAAGGGGTTTTAGATACCCGAGCACATATGGTCCAGCCTCTGGTGGTTTTGATAAGATGATTTCATCCAAGGTTCTTTATCTTGTCAGTTATTTATGAAACACAGCGCATGCACAAGGGAGAGGGAGTGCTGATGAGAAAAAAGGCATTAAGTAGAGTACACAAATGATGGTAATTAACCCCTTTATGACAGCATGTCGTTGGTCGGTTCAGGAAGGTATCCTTTACCATAATTTCAGGGCAGCGGCAGCTGCTAGGAAGTGTGTATTGATTGACGAGGTTATGCAAGAACTGTTTCCCTGAGTTTATGCAGTCTGTCATGGGAAAGTTACGGGTTAACTTTATGTTTTTGGGACGTGTCGTAGTGTTCTCAATGTACTTAGGCTGAGCAGTTCTTAGAAGGATGAAATGGAAACAGGAGGAATTGCGGAGCATGTGGTACGGGGGTTGGATTGGAAGAAGCAGAGACATGAGGAACAAAAGAAAGCTGCTGCACAAAATCCAGAGCAAGTTACATTGAAATTAGGTATTTACTGAGTTTTTTGAAGAACGAAGTGTGAAGTTCTTAATATTTTTTTTATGTAAACTCTAATCTTATTAACATTTGAGACTGCAAAAAAAATTACAGTTAAAAAAATTATTTTGCTTAAACTGGATTATGCCACTTCTGTTTAATTTATGCAGTGTTTTTGCAATGGTTTATTTTCTTTAAAATGAGACTATCAGACACTGCTTTAACTTAGTCAGGTTTTTTGTGCTGAAAAACTACAGTATTTATGCTTAAATCCAACCACTACTTGATTCTCAAATTTAAAATCAAGGACAAATAATCCAGAGCCCTCTGATCTTAAAAAGCTGAAAATTTAGTGAATATTTCACGTATTAACCTCTCTCTCTGAAATTTTCTAAAGCTAAGCATGTAAAATTTGACAGGCAATACCACACTGCACAATTCCAAAATGGTCATACAATAACGTGGAACAAAGAGGTTCTTCCTTGTTATTTGCATGTTTGAAAGTTTCACTCATCATCTAAATATCAGCAGAGGACTCTGCAAAGTAGCTGATATGGTGCATTAGTGAAAATACATTTTCTTTGCTCTTTATAAAGACAGTTCTTTGAGGGGGCAGCAGGTTATTTAAAACATCAAGAAATGAGAAGTCTTTACTAATTTCTGTCCTTGCTGTTCCTTCAACTCACAGTCTAAATGATTAACATCCTGTTTATATAGATGCATATGCCTGTTCAGACATGCTACAATAACATGCTACAAAGGTCATATAGTGGTTTCTATTCTAACCTTCTTTTCCTGTATCTCTGTATTTCAGTTTTTCACTTTTCAGTCTTGAAAAAGACAGAAGAACTTTGCAGTCTTGGACTATACCTGGAGGAGACTATTTATTTATTGCTTAGCAGGTCAAGCAGGTCATACTTAGCCCTTGCAGGTCTCAGGATTTCCTACAAAGCATTTTTTCTTGTATAAATACACATGTGCATGTTTAAACTACGTTGTACTCTCTGAGAACTAAGTTTAAAAAAAAAAGTGCAGTCCACAGATGTGTCTATGCTTTACAACCAGGCTCCCAACATTCCTGATAACAATTTGTCAATATATATATTCAAATAAAATATTAATTTAACCTAAATTATTAATTAATATCATAACTGCAATACAATAGAAAAGGTATAGTCAATCAGACAGAGGTGTTGCACGCAGTGTTTAAACCTGATAGTCTGGCCCAAAACACCATGACAATCAACATAATTCATCCTGTAATTTGCAAAACAATTTGAACACTCACCAAAAAGCTTTTTCCTTACCACCTTTCCAACAGTTAAGGACACTCTATTCTTCCAAATGCTTCAGCTATGTGTTTGTTTTAATGTCTGGATATTAATGAATTCATGCATTACACAAAAAAATTTTAAGAAAGGTTGACACTCTATCATTCACATACGTAAATTTTATGTATGAAACTGCTAGAACTGAACCCCACCAAGACTGGCAGAACTTTTCTGGTGTTGGCCAGTAATGAAAGATGGCAGCATCCTCAGTACTAGACTTGCTCACCTTTGTCTCCCTAATGGCCCCTTATTTCTGGAAGCACTCCCTCAAGGTGCTGTTAAGAAGGGAGACCAAATGCAGAAGTGATTGTGTCTTGGCAGACATCAACAAGTCAACAAGAGGGCATAAAATGATTCAAGAGATGAAGCAGAGCACCATTGGAGTCCACAGACTACAGGAATGACAAGCCAGGCTGTGATGGACAATTAGATTTTGAACAGCAGTAAAGAGTCCTTGGGTTATGCCAGCCTGTACCATAGGCTGGACCTCCTTCTAATCCTTATTATAGGAATGAAACTATTTATTTATTTTTACCTGACACAGTAATGCTTTTTAGTAATTTTGCTAACAATAAGTACCGTTAGACCACTGCTGTTGTGCAGACTGCATATGAAATGAAGGCCCAACTTCACAGTTGCCTTAATGGGTTTTGAAAAAAATCACTAGTAAATTACGTATTGATGGAAAGGAAAGGATAAGTGTACAAATTCAAGGACGAAAACTGCTATAGTAAGTGAATCACATATCCCCAGGGCCTTTTACATTTTGTTTTAACAGTGCCTATCAGATGCAAAAATGGAGAAAGAAGCTCATAAAGCAAGCATTTCAAAATGTCTTGTTTGTATGAATATAAATGAAGCTTTGCTAAAATTTCAGATGCTGCATGTATTATTTTCCCCACTAAAAAAAAAGAAAAGCAAGCTAAATAAATCCCCACTACACCTAGTGAAACCAGCAAACCGTTCTCCAGGAATGGGTTTATACTACAAAATTAGATTTTCTCTCTCTTGGTAGATGACACTGACACACTTCAGTGAATCAGACTACAGCCTGACTGTACTCTTCAGAATGGGATGGTACAGGAATGTATCAAACTTTGTTTTTCCAACTCAAGTGAATGGAGTGGATAGTACAAAATGGGGTGTAACTGGTTCTAGTCCTGGGACCATCAAGGCATTGTATGTCTTCTGAAGGAAACCTTTGCTGGGCTTTGAGTTTCGGAAGATATATTACCTCATCTATCATTGACCTCAGCGCGATTTGTGCAAACAGTTGTTAAGAGCTGACCATGAACACCATGGTCATGAATGAATGAACAGCAAAAGGAAGGTACAATAATAATGTATGATAGCACATTTCCATACCTCACATTAGTACAGGATAGGCATAAAAACATGGTAGCATGGGTTTATATCTACTTAAATTTGTGTCTAAATCTGTATTATGTCAATATGTTTGTCTTAGCATTGACATTGAGGTTACGTAAATTAACCTACAGTATGTTATTGTCAGAACTTCACTTTGCTTTTTAGATGTATTTCATCTATATTAAGTGTTCACAGGAAAAATAG
This sequence comes from Phaethon lepturus, assembly GCF_000687285.1. Taxonomy (NCBI): domain Eukaryota; kingdom Metazoa; phylum Chordata; class Aves; order Phaethontiformes; family Phaethontidae; genus Phaethon; species Phaethon lepturus. The sequence goes on along the minus strand of NW_010536965.1, from coordinate 21,394 downwards.
AATCACTGAACTGGAAAAACCTGGGCATCTCTAAAGTGAGGCAGCTCTAACTTGGTATGTTAAAAATCTCATTTGGCTCTTTGTTCTTTTCTCTTGTGCCTTAGATCTCACGTGACTTCTTGCACCTCAGGAAATCTTATGTTCATGTTTAAATCTTCCAAAGACTTTTGTAAGCCTACCTATAAGGCTAAAATTAGGTGTCCACTGCCACTGAAATTCAGTAAGTTGGATATGTGTAAGGCATCATTGAAAATGTTGGGCTTGTTCTACTGAATAAATTATTAAGTTGAAATTAAAATTTCAGTTGTATCCTCAGCTTCAGTGTGAAAGAGAGCAGAGCAAAAATGTATCTTCCTAAGTTTTCTTTGAACAGTGTCCACTCAAGAAAGTGTTTTGGGACTGCTACTATTAATAGGTAAATAAAATAAAATTCAAGAGACTCACTCAACAGAATACATTGCAACTGTGAACTGTGAATTTTGATTAAGGATCCACATTTAGTTTTAATTCCTCCCTGCTTCTTTCCTATGTAATGTCTGTTTAGAAATACCTGAAAATATACTGATGAGGGAGAAGAGAAAGGGATGCTTAGTACTAGAGTCGAGTCAGTCAAAGTGTGAGTCTTCCTTTCCGTTTAAAGAACAGCCTTTATGACTAAAGTAGGCTTGACTTTTGGGGGTGGGAGGGAGAACAGTCTTCATTATTGAGTATAAAACAGGCTGTATAAAAGGGAAAAACTGACAGGCTAGTATGATTTCTGAGCTGAGATGTTATCTTCTATAATTCAATCGTCACACATATTAAACAAAAACCGAACGACCACTTCCACCAGTGAGGTTAAATAAGGGGTCCCAGACACTTCTTTAGGTTGTGGACAGAACAAAACCTTTGGCTTTGTGTCGGACAGCACAACAAAACCAGGGCATCGGGGAGGAGCCAGGCTACCTCTTCAAATGAAACCGGCTTGCACATTTTCCCTTTTCGACGCCATAAGTTGACCATGAATGCATCCAAACCCTAAAACGTTTAAACAAAGCGTCAGCTACAGGAGTAAAGGTTTACTGTTTCCTGAATAATCTTTACTCCTCTTCACAGAGTGGATCCCAGCCAGCTGCTTTCCAAGCTATGGGAACACTTCCCATAAACTGCTATTTCCATGTGAAGATAAACAACAGTGGAATCCTTTATACTCAGAGGACAGATACGCATATGAGAGAAAGAAGGCGACGTAAAGAAAGAATAGCCTCTGCACTGAGCTAAAACTTGCCTCAGTAGAGGTTTAATTCATTAAACTTTTTCTAAGTGTAAAAGTTCCAGCAAGTCCCTCGGGAAGACAAGCGGAAGGCAGCCTGGCTGCACATGGTGTTTCAGATGCCAGCATTTCGGGTACGGGGATCTGTGAACACACCAGGCTGCAGCGTGCAGGGCTTCAGGGGATGGCACCGGGTTCTGCACCGGACGAGGAGAGCCTGGGTGCTCTCTGTGCTACAAAGCCCTCTAACTGGTCTGGAATTTCTGCAACACCGCTCACTGGCTAGAAATGACATCTTTTATATTTACCTGAAAGGCAGTTTAACAAACTGTTTTGACTCTCCACAACATTTTCTTAAAATGCAGCTGTAGAATGGTCTTACCTGCTTAAAAAAAAAACACGACAAAAACTATTTGAAAATTAAACAAATCGTCTAATGTTAAACCACTGCTAAAATATATGTACTTTTGGACCTTGCAGCCCCACACGGGATGACTAGATCGGTTTTCTCTACTTGTTTTACTTAACCTGCTGTTTTAGAGAGACGACCTCTCCTCATTACTCACCATACCCCTTCAGAAACAGCACTGCAAATGTCACCACATCACTGAACAGTACTGATCTGAAGATCTGATTTGAGAAAAAGTTCTTCAAAGAGCAACCAGCAAATACAAACTTCTGCACTTGACTTTCTACAGAATAATGCTATCTAGGGCCAGACATTGCTTGGTACAGAGTAATTTCCACTACAGGATTATTGCCACCAGGACACCGGGTAGCAGTGTAAGAAAGACACCTGCTATGTAAAGTGGGCATGTAAAGTAGCCTATAGCAAAGGTTAGAGTCTTCAGTCTAAGTCCAAAGGAGTGGATTCTTCACATTATGAAAGTTATAAATGACAGCTTTACCTAAAAATGAGAACTCCGCTCCTGTTAAAGAAAAAAAAAAACCAAACCCAAAATCCAAAACTCACCTTGCAGTGTTGGAATACTTAAGCCTTGTCCTCTGTGAGGTGTTGGAAGGGGCACCTCCAAGCACCCAGACTCAGAAACCTTATCTTGACCCTGTCTTTCATTTGCTCTTGCTATTTAAGCACTCAGAAGAAACTCTCTTCTATTCAGCTGACAATGCAAACCGTAATCCACTCTGGTTTTATACAATGGAAACACAATCAGAATTTATTTATAAAGCATGCCCCCCCATTAAGTATGTTGTATTAATGTACATCCAACTTCTACGCAATGAAAACACAAAGCCTTTATGGTTACTGATGAAATCCACAGTTCATCATGTTTTATTCACTGAGAAGGAAGAAACAACTTGGCCAGATTCCTGGGGTAAAGACAACCTGTCATATTTGCTGAGATTTATTTGTGAAAAAGCACTTAGGATGATATTTTTTGTGCAGCCCCCACTGCTTCTGCTTTGAGGACCGTTATCAGAAAATAAATTTCAGGGATTCATTTGAAATCAAAATCACAAGCAGTCAAGGAGGGCTTTTCTCTACTGCAGTCATTGGCTCCTTCACTCAGTTATTCAAAATTTCCTTGTAATTATGATTGCATATTTTAACGTCATGCATCTGGTTCTGCCTTTCCCCCCATTTGTTTCCCTGTTCCCAAGATAATTGCATTTTGACAAAAATTTATCGAGACATCTGTTTTTTGCTTCAGATCTCCAGGTCATTCTGCAGCCACAGCAGCGGCGCGGCACAGACCAGCCATTCTCGCCAAGGAGGGGGCGGCAGGAACTAAACTGATGGCCAGACTGGGGGGATCTCAGTACAAATCTGCCAGCTGGTTTAAGGTGGAAAGTGTCAGGATACGAGGGAAGGGAAGGGGAGATGAAGAAGTGCATCTTCCTGACAATGCTAGCCTTGCTGCACTTCTAGCTCACCTCGAATAAAGCTTAACTCGCACGAAATCAGCAGTGCCAGCAAGCAATCACTCTGACTGTCAAGAAATGCTGAATTAAGGCAGCAAGAGACAGGTAAGACTGGTAAAAGTAAAAGGAATTTTTAATAGCACAGTAGGCAGAGTCTAGGCTAGATTCTGATTTTTTGAAACAGCAGGCAGGAATAAAGTGATTCATTGAAAGGAGGGGCGGTGTGTTCAAATACATGGCCTATGTGTTTTAAACCCACTGGTTGTTTTTTTTTTTTTGGCTGGCCCAAATTTGGAGCTGTGGCACAGTAACCCAGATTACATTTCAACGTCCTGTATTGCATGTGGCTACCTTAGAATTTAACATATAGAGGAGTAAAGCGGTGTGATTTAAAGGTTCCATCATCAGATGTTATTCAGGAGAAGAAGCAGGAACTAGAATGCTTTATACCTGCTGCCACCACAACTTGGTCCTAAAATTAACTGCCAGTCTGCTTTAGTGGTGGTAATACTTCCCTTTTTCCTCCGTTCACTTTGAACCTGTGTTACAAGTATTGTGTGGCTGGTCAGCTGTAGTTCCCATCTCATGAACTACCAAAATACCATCCAAAGTACTCAGTGAATGCTGACACTAACCCAGCATTTATGTTCACCTAGGGAAGGGAGAACTTGGAGAAGTTATTATGAGGAGTCTCAAGGGCACTTTAATAAACCCCTTTTAAATCCCAAACAAACCACAGTTTATCATTATTAAAGCCCACCTTAGCTAAATCCTGTATAGTGAAAAGTTTCCTCTTACTCCATAGGATTCCTCTCACAAAACACAAAGTTAGCCTTTCTAAAGTTAACAGAAAAAGTTAACTTTTCCAGCCTTTCTTTAACCAGAGAAATATCCATTTTGTACCATGACATCAGTGATTTATTGCCTCATCACATTTTGGAAGGCAGGAGCTGCTTTCTTGTAGAAACCAAAGCTTGTCTTTCAGCTTTAGGAAATGAACTACTTCTCTTGAAGATGTGATGTTTCCTAAAACAGGAAAAAAGGGCAAACCATGTGGCTTACACTCTAACCATCCCCTTAATGCAGTGTAAGAAAGACACGGTGTTCATGGGCCACAAAAGGAGTTACTTTATGCCCTAACTATTTTTATGTGAACTGAAACTAATTAGTAGCTGTCCTCTGAAGAGAAAGATGCATCACAAAGAGAACAAGAGGTTCTTATTACCTGTTAAGTCCACAGACTAAAGCAATGCAAAGGAAAGAGCAAAAACTTTTTTTTTTAATAATATAACACAGAAATTCCTTGGGTTAGGCCATTAGATTCAGAAGGAAATAGTTTACAAACGGTCCTATGCAATTGCAATTGCAAAGTTTCATTGGCCTTTACAGAGAACTTCTTACCTTGCACCTCAAAATGATCACTGGGCATTCTGCTTGCTGGACAATTTGTGATGGGTACTCTCGGTGAGCAGATCTATTCCTCTTCTTAGTTTCTTTGTTGTCATCTCTGTTTTAATGGTCTCCGCGCAAGCTGTTGCATGCGTGCAAAACCAGCCTGACTCTGAGAAGTTAAAAAGGTGTGTTTTGGAGAAGGGAGGAGGGAAGGACCTACTACCTTAACTGATTCTCATCTCTTTGGGAAAATAAATGTTTCCACACCCAGACATGATCCTGGAGAAGCTGCTGAATGCAGGGTGAATAAACTGGTGAGCACATGGACCATTGCCAAATGTTGATCCACTTGTTCACCTAAACATTGCCCTTGAGAAATTGCCCTTTATGGGATATATGAGGTGTAAATTCAATCTCCATCTTCACTCAGTTTCTGTCATTTACTGAGCTTACACTGCCAGCTGTGCCAAGCCACATCAGTTGGACTAGTGATGAGTATGTCAGTTTTAGAGGTTACCCCAAGAGGCCCTGCAAACTAATCTCAGGTGTAGAACTCATTTCAATCTCAGATGAGATCATTCAGATGAGACAGGCAGGGTATCAGCTGCATGATATCTCTTTGGCAGCATGAGGAAAGTACACTGTTGAGAGAAGGTCGTAAAAGCCTACTTAAAAACAAAAAGGATCTCAAGCATAGTTCACTTTTCTCATTACATTTTCTGCAGATACAAACATGATGACCCCAGCTATTTCTGCTTAAACCCAAACTGAATGTGTAAGGAAGAAACAAAAAACAAATAAAACCCACAAAGCAAAGCAATACATTCCTTGATTTTTCCATGTATTAGTAGAATCAAGTGCAGTTTATTTAGTGGCATGAAATCTCTAACAATAGGCATTGACAAAGAGGATGAAATGTGTCTAGGACAAAGGAAGACCATAACCTCTACAGCTTACGTGTTTCTTAGAGCCAGATGTTTTGCTGGCTGCTCAGATTTGATAAACATTACGATGATAATGACCACTGTATAACAGTAATTTTATCTCACAGACTCATTCATAATTTTTTCCCCTGTCATTTTTTACAAAGGCAGAATGTACGTGGTTTATTAAAACAGAAATGTTTCTGTAAATGTTTAGTGTGTGCTCTTATTTGTTGGCTGCTATGAGTTTCTGTGGTTTAATGTGTCTGTTTATGCCACATTTGCTATGGCACGTTTTATCTGACAGAAACAAAAAGCATTTTGATTCCTGAATTAATAATACACAAATCAGAACTGTGATTGAACAACAGCCATTCAAACAGTTAGAGCGAACAAAACATTTTAGTTTAATCCAATTAATGAAACAGCAAGTCTTCCTCTGGAGTGTGCAAAATTGCTCTGTTTTCACAGGTAACAGTATTTTACAAGTCTTCAGGACACTTCAGGAATATTTTCAGTAAAAGGAGACAGAAAAATATGCATGCTGCTATCTTATATGTTGCATTTGCACAGTTCATTGTAGTGACTTGCTAAATGGGCTTTTTGGACGCATGTTAAACCCATAATAACACTGTCAGCACTCTAAATTTGTTCTTACACCAAGACAAGCAAAAGTGTTGTTCTTACTTTACCTCTCCCTGATGTCAGTTTTCTTTAGTCCACTGCTACCCTGAATCTGAATTTACTTCTGCTGTGAGAGCTCTCAAAGTATTGTATTTGAACTCCAACATGTCACTGAATCGCAACATAGAATAGTGTAATCCTATAAGGCCCAGTAAAGTAAAGGATTTTATTTGTTCTAAAAAACAACAGGGAGACTGTATCTCAGTCACGAGGCAGAACTTCCTGAATCCCACCCGAGAAACATTTTGTGTATTCATGCTAGGAAAAAGTGGTTTTGGTATTGTTCAAAACAACATACATGCACAAAATCATTCTTATTTTCCTTCTTCTTTCCAAGCATGCAGTACCACAAAACCCGAGTACCTCATGACATGAGAATTAACACAGTCAGAAGTCATGTTTGGGGATGTCATTGGAGGATAGGTCTAACAGTGTGATCTACAGCCTAATTTTGGAGTCCCAGATCCTGAAATACCTGACAGTAGTCCAGCAGAAGTCAAACTTTCAGCCATACAAAAAGAATGGCTGAGAAACAAGGTGTGTTTCTTGCACCATTTATCCACTGTCTGTACCTCCTGCAGGAACTCCTGTAATGGGACTGCAGCACACATCTGTGTGCCTCCCTTCGCTCAAAATTATTGTTGTGAGGCAGAAGAAATGCCTGGTCTTTGGACGGGCAAAGTCACTGCATCATCTTTTGTCATATTCTGGTACTGCACAGTTAGTCTTATGGGTTTGTTTTGTATGTCCTCTCCACCTCCTTGCGACCATGTACAAACCTTCTCTTATGGCTGATAAGAGTAACCTCAAAGGGTCAAAAACATTTTGAACAAACATTAATCTTAGCTAGTCTCTGCACAGCTTAGGTGGAACAGAGGGTCCCGATTTTTTTCCTAATCCCTGGGAACAATGTGAATATGTAGTGACAGCCTCCAGCAGGTTGGGTTGGCCTTCAATTCACTGCACACAGGGAGAAGAACTGCAATTACCCACATTCTCTGTGATGATAAACATGTGCAGAAATTAGAATTTGTACTGTTGGCCAGAGCTTAAAAGAGAAAATAGTCCATTTATTCCTTTATCACTAGAAACAAAAAAAAGCTTATCTTTTTCATGCAGACCAGAAAGTGTGGGGCAACTGGTGGGTTCAGCTGGTGCATAAGCTTTGCATGCCACTGCATATTCTTCATCTCGCTGTCATAAATCAGTCACAAGACTTACCATTGCCTCTTCCCTCGACGTAGCTTACTGGCACAGCTACGCTGTTGTCTGCCTGTCTCTGCTGTTCCACTCCAAGGAACTACTGGGCCATTTTCTCTCACTGTTACTGACCTAGAGCTTTTTCAAAGGAAGCTGTCATGCATCTTGCTTTGGAAGTTTACAGGAGAGGAGTTAGTTATTTCAAATTCCTTATGGACGGAATCTCACAGCCGAGGGCTGGCTTTCAGCCCCCGGCTTCAGCCGGCTCCATCACGCTCTGTTTCAGCTTCCTGATGAGAAGGGGGTCCTGCTTACAAATGTGGACATTGTTCTTGTGTTAGCCAATACCTCTGGAGTTGAATCAAGGTCTGGGCTAAGTTAAAAGAGGTAATCTAAGCATATGAAGTATGTGGCAATGTTGCAGTTCAGCTAGAACTCATTTACCAGCCTATTTCCCTTTTCTGCACAGTTTTTCCAGGTTTCAGCTGGACACAAAACTTAGAAGACTATAAAATAAACGTCGTTCTTGTAGTATTTGTACCCATAAGGAAAGGATGTTCTTGTGAATACCTCAAGCAAGCTGGACCTTGTGAGAGTCCCAGGTAAAAATATTACACAAACTCAGTAAGTACAAATGTATTTCTGCATTGAAATAATCCTCCCAAAATTTATGCCCCTTGGCAGCACTGCCACTGAGAAGCACATCACTTCCTCTGTGCCTTTATTCAAAGTAATCACTTTTCAGCAAAACCACCAAGGTTGCCAACAGCAGAAGGAACTTGGCATAACCTGTTCCACAAAGTACTATCAACTGCAGCTACTAAAACTTTTCAGTTTTCTTGCAACAGCACAAAGTACAGCTACAGAGCCTCTAATGCAAAAAGTAGAGGAGATGGGGGAAAACGGCGAGGATACTGTACGGGGTGTAGGTGTCAAGGTGTTGGTAAGGGATGGCAGCAGGGGCAGCCTCTCTGGAAGAGTTTGGGGCTGCCCTGTGCTAGACACAGATGGCTCCAACAGACCCACATGAGGACACAGCTGAACCAGTCAGCCGAGCCGACGACACCTTGGGGAAAATGTATGTAAGGCTGAACAAAAAACACCGCACAGGAAGTGAGGAATGAGTTAAAAAGTCTGAGAAACAGCCTTGCCAACACCAAAGTCAAAGAAGGAGGTAGAGGAGGAGCTGGAGCAGAGATTCCCGTGCAACCCTTGGAGGAGACCACACTAAAGCAGGTATTTCCCTGTAGCCCATGGAGAGGACCACGCCAGAGCAGATATCCACACTGCTGTCCATGGAGGACCCCATGCTGGATCAGGTGGTTATTTCCTGAAGGACTGCAGCCTGTGGGAAGGACCCTACTCCGGAGCAGGAGAAGAGTGTGAGGAGGAAGAAGGAGCAGAAAGGAGCTGTGTGGACAGACTGTAACCCTCTATGCCCCGTCCCCCTATGCCACTTGGGGAAGGGGTGAAGTAGAGGATTTGGGAGTGAAAGAGTGAAGTTGAACCTTGGAAAAAGGGGGGTTATTTTTTGTTTTTGTTTCTCATCCAACTCTATTTTTAACTGGCAATAAATCAAATTAATTTTCTGCAAACCAAGTACGTTTTGCTTGTGAGGGTAATTTTTAAGTGACCTCCCTGTCTTTATCTCAATTGACCAGCTTTTTCATTTATTCCCCCCATCCGTACCGTCCTTTGGAGGACAGGGATTGGGAGAGCAGCTGGGTAGGGGTCTGGCAGCCAGCCAAGGTCAACCCACCGCAAACACAAAAGGAGAAATTCTGGTTTCAAGAAAGTTGAAACCAAACAATGACACAACCTTCAGGTCATCAAGGAGTGATTTTGAACAGACAGATCTGGTTCCTCTAGAAAACACGTTAATAAGATCTGTAAGGAACCATAGTGAGTCTCCAGCATACACACACAAGGAGTTCACCAACACAAACTTCACCTAAAGTGTGAATAATCTCATGGGGAAAGAAAAAATTGAATTTTTTTTTTTTTTTTTACAAAATTAAGCCCTGATAGAATTAAGGAAATACATCTTTGCTCTTTCAGTAGATTACAGAAAAAAACACTTTTAAAAGTGAATCAAAGTTTAAGATAAAAACCGTGTAAGTCTCTCAGATAGGAATCAACATTTTAAAACTAAACTTGGATAAAGTGCACAGCTGATTTTGAAAGTGAAAGGTAGAATTCAGTATCCATCAATCCATTTAGTATCATAACTGAGAACTTTTTATTTTTACATAGAATTAAATGGTCGAGAAAATAAACCGCCAAACAATTCCCTCTTCTATCACTTCTACCATTACCATGTCTACCTATTCCTTTGTCAGTCCTCAGCAGTAACATAGGAAGACAATACCAGAAGGAATTCAAACATTACTTGTCCATAAGTGGCACTTCAGGACATGGTTTAGTGGGCATGGTGATGTTGGTTTGATGGTTGGACTTAATGATCTTAAAGGTCTTTTCCAACCTTAATGACTCTGTGATTCTGTGATCAACCAAAGGTGGTAAGTAACACAGTATGGCATCAGTCTGGGTTGAGCTCCAATTATGACAGTTAGTTAATTTTATCCAGGTATTCCTGTTTCGATATGAATATAATTTTTGCATTTGATGGAGGAACAGCTTCAAGAAAAGATTCACATTTTGCTTGAAGACAAGAGTTGAAGAATCTATCATATCTTTTGGCTGCGTGTTAGTAAAAATGTTTAAAAAAATCTGTCTATTTTTTCTGTTTAAATTGCCCAACTTCAGCTTATAGACATTTTCCTACTATTTTTTATCATGTATATTTGATGAAGAAAACATGCCAAGCTCTCTAAATTTCCCACAACAATGCTTCTTCCTGAATTGCAAGTGTAAGAAATCTTTCTTCCTGCAAGGGTTTTTTGGGTTTTTTTTTAGTTTAGAAGTTCGCCTTTGAAGTATTAAAGAGCAACAGTGTTGCTTTCACTATCATTGCAGATAGATGTAAATGCCACAGCGGTACCACTCATAGGTCAGGTAAAAGCGCTTACCCTCGTTATCCCACGTCGTTTCAGGGCTCAAGCTGACTAGATTGCTCTTCCCATCTATTAAAACTGTCTGAAAGCCATCGCTGCTATAATGTTCAGTATTTCTTGTATTGAATATGTGCTGTAGCCCAGCCCCTTGGTTTGTTGGTTCTGATTTCGTTCACCAGAACCTTCTGCTGTGAGTTTCAGCCCCTTTATAACATTGACTTGGCTGGGTTTTTTCAGGTTTCTTTCCGTTCTCATTACTCTTTATGAAACAGCTATCTTTCAACCTACCAAACTACCCATTCAAACTGTAAGAATTTTTCAGGGTTTTGGAACTTCCTTAGTGCTTAATATTTACTAAGTGACTATATTTTCAGCTATAAATAGCCTTTGACTCCCTCTGAGAACCCCTTTCTGGCCCTGTGCGTTATCTAGTTACTGGCTTTCGCAAATAGTGCTCCTCTTCCTCAGTAACGGACTGACAAGCATGTCAGCGTCCTGATGACATACGGGGACTTTATTCTGCTTCTTTCCAAACAGGAAGGCCTGTAACAGAGCACTTCTCTGGAACCGTTCCGTCTTTTCAGCATCATTATGAAACTTTTGCTGTCTGCATTTGGTAATGGCCCTGTTTCACTGCAAGGGTCTCTTTGTTCCTCACGTGTTCTTATCCTGAGCCCTGACAACCATGTTACTTTCCTTAATATCCTTCATTTCTCTCTATCGTTTTTGTCATGTTGCATCTCTCTCTTTTTGTCCATTTTTTTTAGCAGCCAGCTCCACTTCCCCACTAAAGCGAGATGAGATTTTATGCAAAGTTGTATCTTTCTTTGCAGGCAACCTCGGTTTCATAGCTATTTAACAAATGGTTTCCACTGCCTCAAGAAATCAGAAGACTATGTAAACATTCTCTTTGCTTTGCTTTCTTTTTTTTTTCTTTCTTTTCCTTTTATTTTTTTTTGGAAACATAGCATTCAAATACATCAGAGAAAAGAAGACATGTCAGATTCTTTTATTTCCAGTTGAGAGGATAGAAATCCTACAATTACTCATGAAAGTGCTCAGTCAGAAAAAAAAGTCTTGCAAGGTGACTGTAAAAATGGTTGTCAGACTACAACTGAGTTTCTTACTGTTTTGTGCTGGATAAATCAGTTGGTCTCTAGGAAAAAAAGGCAAGGTCAGTCAGCATAATCAGAAGATAAATATCTTTTACGTTTTTAAGGTAACAAAACATACAGCAAATGAGGAGATTTAAGTTGTTACAGCAACAGAAGTTGCAGCTCATGTCACACATGCTAATAGCAAGAGATGGGGTGGCACTTGGCTCTGAGCACATCATCTGCACATAATTATGATTTAACAAATTTGGACTCGTGTGCACCATACAAATCCCTTCACAATTAATGACATAGATGCTGAGCAGACTGAAGAGTGGCAGCCACTTACTCAACAGTGTCTAAAGCCACTTCTTAATTATATTCAGAAGATGGCTGAGTTTTCTATTCTGTCCTATTGACCTAGGCACCAACTCCTGTTCAGCAGTTGTGTATTTATTTTTTGTTATTTACAGTTTTTATCAAATCCTTCAGACTTATTAATTTGTTAATCCTTTAAGAAAGGTGGTTGATTTGGTAACTTAGACATAACAGTTCCCTCAGCTCAAATTTCACAGTCAGCTGAGAATCCTCTTCTACAGCAAACCTTCAGAAAGAGAACAATATCTTCTCGGTCATATAAATGGAAAGCAGATAGGTATAGGAAGCACAACAGTATAAACAGGATTAAGAGGCAACCTCATTTTAATTTCTACAGGTCATGTTGAGCTTATGGTTTTGGAAACTTTTTCAGAGATGTACTTCCTACCACACCTAAAAGCTTAGAAGATAATAAGATAAGATCATTAAACACCCAGTTCATTTTTTACATGCTCTGCTAAAATTTGCCAGTTAAGTCCAAATACATAGGCCTTTTTCAACAGGTCATGACTTGGGACTTCAAAACAATTTAGTCTGACTTGATACCAGCTTTGTATCTGGTAAATAGACCTCTGCTCTCCTCCCTCAGAAATATTAAAAAAAACAAACAAACAAACAAAAAAAACCCAAAAGCATTCTCAAAAACTAAGTGTATGGCTTGACCACTTCGGAAACCTCCCATTACCCTGGAGCAGCTGGGTAATAGACATGACCCACACCGGGTGAATGAGCCTGCATTTTATCCTGGTCTTCCAGATGTTACAAATGAAACTTTGCGTTAAAATAATTGCGATCTATTCTTTTGTGTATGAGTCAAGTCCCTCAAAACTTTGAGACCAGTCTTTCCTATTATTATTAATATTTCCAGGAATATTAAAGTAGGGCCTAGATGCCCTACCTGGGGATCTGGAATTCACTGCATCAGGTACTGTACATGTGGCTAACTGAGGGAGAAAAAAAAAAAAAAGATAGTTTCTGATCCCAGCTGGCAAGTACAGTCAACAGAGTACTGAGTGTAGGACAGCACAACCACCTAACTCTGTCTCATCCAAATGCTTCAAGCTGCAGACATATTCAGGTAGAAATCCCATCACTTTATACCACTTTTTGTTTTTCTCTGCAGCTTTTAGATGTTGATAAACATTTATAAAAGATAAATGTTCAGTCAAGCAATAAACTGTATCAATCATGATGACAGACAACTGAATTAATAAACAATGGAACAGCCCTAAGGTATCAGCTTCCAAGAAATAAAAGAGAAACAAAATACTACTAAACGGAAGGGCTGGTGCAACAAGACAGGAGGGAAGTTTCATTTAAGTGGAAAAGGTAGGCTCCTCATGTGCAGTTTTTGACAGCAAAACAACAGAGAAACACCAAGCAAGACCAACAGAGAAGCATCAGGCTCCCCTTGCCTTCCTTGATCTCTGCAAATGGCAAATCAGTCCACAATCCAGCA
>NW_010536965.1:0-8103 GCF_000687285.1 Phaethon lepturus | reverse complement strand
TTTTATTGACAGAGGTTCGTACCTTCACCTTATAGTATTTGCCCTGCAGACTTCTTCAGTGAGTCACTTCAGTTACGCTCTTGGAACAGCTATTTCAGCTGCAACATGCAACACCATTCTGTGGGACGGTCATTTTAGTTTAAAGTTGGTTCACCTTTGCTTGGGAGCTGCCTTGCCATACAGATGCACGTCATCTCTTCAGCTTTTTTATTCTTACCACTTTCAAGGAAGCCATACTTCAGAGAACGTTTTTCGTTATGTTATATACCAGCACAGAATTATGGCGAATGAGCAAAGGTTTTCACCTGGGTTCTGAACGTACCATTAAAATGGTAACAGAACCATGACGATCATGCAAAAATGCGCAAAGGAACATCAACAATCACGTAATTTGATAACATTTCCTCCAGATGAAGAACACTTTTGCCTAATAGTATACCATCATCGAAATAGCTGAAGAGAAAGAATTTAATACAAAAACTGAAAGTGTATCAATATAATGTCAATAAATTGTTAGTAAACACTCCGCTTTGTGAACTTTTCTCAGTTCTCCAGTTATTGCTGGGTATGGAGTTCAATGTTTCCAGTGTCCTACTGTGGAGCTAATGCAGTGTTCATATTGGATCAGGCAGCTCAGTCCTCTGCCCACAAGTACAAAACCCATATACAGATTAATGTACTTTTCAGGGGAATTTCTATCTTTTCTTAAGTATCAAACTTGTTAAATATGTCAGCTAAAGTTGTCTTCACTGGACACACTTGCACTTTCCCAAGTTCCTCTCCGGAGAGGCAGCTGCAGCAATAAAATGAAATCTAATGCTATATTTTTAGCAATGCAAAGTCTATAGCTTCTCAATATTTCCTTTCTTCCTACAACTGCTAAGGAGATGACATCACTGGAAATCATATCCCTATATTTATTTCAAACCCAGGCCAGACCTCCTGCTTAATCAAAGAAAAGTTATGGGAAGTTAGATAATTCTACATACATCAGTAACAACTAAGCAGACTAGTACTAGAAGCCAATGCAAACCGGTGAATGTTTTCGTTCTCTGCAAGGTTTCTGTTTTGCAAGGAAGCTTTGCGTGTATAGGGAGTGGTTTTGATTCCTTCATTCGAGCTAAAAACCTCTAGGTCCAGCAAAACCCTTAATATAGTCAAGTGACTTGCATGTAGAGAGAGAACACTGATAATCTACCTCAAGTTCAGTGAAAACAACCTCTGTTAGAGGGGTCAAAAATTTGCTTCTTCCAAAAACATGGATTGAGTTTGTAATAATACTCTCTTACTTATATTAATGAGAACCCCTAGAAACCTCAGTGAAGACTGGGGTTTCTGCATTCACCTGCTTAAGTTCCCATAAGCTAAATAAGTAGACTATACAAAGAAGTGCTGTTATGCTATTTGACCACATAGAAACCAAGATACAGGAAGGTTAAAACCTACCTATTCCAGCTTTCCATCTCCACAGGCCTTCATTTTGAAAATCATTGTCAGGAATCATCATTTCACAGACCGTGCTGAGAGTACTCCCAGTTAAGCCCTTGGCAACATAGATAAAATCATTTTATTAATCTTACGTCACTTGTTAGCCCAACATCACCAAAATAAATACACAGAGGGCACAGTTGCTCATAGCTTCCAATTTTTTGTGCCCCATTGACTGAAAACTCCCCAGAGGGGAGGAAGATGGGGTACGAGTGGCTGGTGGCAAGTTGTGTGCTGACTGCTTACAGGTGGTCTGGTCTTCCCAAGGAGCCCCAAAGACACATGAGTCCTTGTGGTAGCCCAGGCATGTGTGATTTGGTGTCAAACTCATCTAAAATTTTCTGCTTGCTACCAAACTGTTTCTGTACTCTCAGGTCTAAGCAACATGACCACACACAAAGGGGATGAAGGGAAAGCAAGCCAAAAAGATCTTTCCAGTCATTGCATCCCACATCAGTATGGAAACAGGCAACAAACATCAGATAATTTAGAAGTCAGAAGTTTTACCTGCAAATCAACTGGAAAGTTCTGAGCAGAGCCTTAAAGTTATACTAGTTTCAAAGAGTGTTTTTGTTTATGAAACAACAGTGACAATTGTCGAGTCTGAGTGAACTTTATAACCTCCAACAGCTGTGCCATACTCTGTGCTTCACTAAAAGTTATTGACAATGATAGTGGGATGACCCATGCCCCTCAGGAAGTGGCCAGATTATTATTATCTTTAACGCAGATTTTTTATTCTGCCCAAGTATCTCCACACTGTATGGGTGTCATTAGTGTGCCTGAAGAGCAGCACACAAGACCAAGGGCAGCGCATTTAAGTTTGGAGTCATTAAACAGGGGTGGAGGGAGAGAGAGTGAGCTCTTCCTCACAGACTGCTTTTAATATTTGTCTTTAATCTCCTGCAGATTTTGTGGTACAGCAGCTGGGACCTATCTTAGTGCTGCACACAGCAGCAGCCACTGATGAACTTCACACCAGGCAGAGAGCACAAGCCCATCCTGGGCAGGCTCCTGACCCCAGCTCCAGCCCTCCGCTCTCCCAGGCTGGGAGCCTGGACACCTGCGGCAGCCGCTGAAGTGCTGAGCCCCTGGAGGCACTGCCCATCCGAGGGAACAGGGAGCACATCCACTCCTGAAGCTGCTTCAAGATGCAATTAACTTGAAACATTCCCTTTCCATACCAGTCCTTCTTTCGTTTTTACAGCTGATTCCCAATGCATAGTTTCACCATAACTGCTAGACAAGTTCATTCAGAAGCACAATTTCACCTTACACTGGGCTCAGCCTGTAGTAATTTTCCCCTCGCTGGATACTGCCAAGTAGGATCTTCAGACACTTGGACCCATTGTTCTGGCCATGCTTAACAAGGGCCCTCAGAAAGGTTTTGTTTGCCAGCATTTGTCAACCATCTTTACACAGCCTTTCCCCCTCTCATCACCCCCCTGGAGCAAACATGCAGAAGTGAAATCACGGAGTCACAGAATCATTAAGGTTGGAAAATACCTTTAAGATCATCAGATTCAACCATCAACCCAACACCACCATGCCCACTAAACCATGTTCTGAAGTTCCATGTCTACACATCGTTTCTGCCTACTCTCTTACGATCACCTTGACAAAACCAGGACAAAACACCCCAGCAGCCACGGATACAGCTCCCACAGACCCCGCGCTTTTGGTTTTTTATTTTAGCAATCACTGTTCGAAACCGCAGTTTCAAAACTGCGACCAAGGCAGAACACATGCCTTGATCTGAAGATGTAACTCTGAGACAACGGAGCTCAGCCAGTCCCACCTTCTCCTGAGGCAGCAGGTCAGCCAAGCTCATCAGGCTGGGGAGGAGCTCCTGACACCCTGGCACAGCCGCTCCTCTGCAGATGTGGTTCCGCTGGAGGTGAAGGAGAGGGAAGGCATGCCTGTCACCTCTGCAGGAGCCCTTGGTGCTGCTCCTGTGGGGCTCTGACATCCCTTTTCCCTCTGCTGCTCCCTGAGGTGGGGAGGGATCCTCCCAGAGCTTCTGCTCACCCATTGCATGCCACCTCCCTCCCTGGGGCAGGGTGATCTGACTCCACCACCTCTCATCCTCAGGAAGGACAAGGAGGACACATGGCATGAGGGAAGCAGATGGGAACTGCCTCTGCGATTAATATCCAGCTGAGATTGTGGGGAACAGCAAGGTAGGAGTCTGAGCAGGTGAAGAAGAAGGGTAAAGGCAGGAAAGGGGCTGGGGGTGGGGAGGAGTGCACTGAGCATGCTGGAGAAGAGGCTGGTGAGCCCATGGGAAGGCCAGGACGGGGCTGGCAGCAGGAGCTGTTTGTGAGGCCAGCTGTGAGTCTGGGCATGTCAGCAGTCTGCCTCTCCCGTCCCCAGCACCCTGGGAACACAGAGTTTTGATTTCTCACAGTGGGATGCTGTCCCCAACCTTGGAAATTTCCTCCCGGAGCACAGGGCAAGACTCTTTCTTTTCCTGTCTTACCCTAATATCGTCCTTCTGGGACCTTGCACAAAACTATCAAATTGCAAATCTTATATTTTTATAAGATAGCACAGCTTTCTGTTCCTCACATTGTTCCTTGCATGAAACCTCAGAGGCCTGAACAGAAGTGTTATAAATCTAAAACGTGCTTGGAAGCGGTCTCCTGCATCTCCTTCAAAGCCTAATGGTGTGACAGGAAAACTAGGTACTAGAAAGCCATCATTGGCCACTCACTTTATCTTCCCTAGTTCATTCTTCATTTTAAGAAAACAACAAATGCATGGAAATCACTTTTTCCTGCTTGTGGACCCTGCTTTTTTTCTAACAGGTGTTGCATAGTGAATTGGAGCCTGTTGACAGTGAGTTTTCATTCCTTAATTGCCTTTCACAGCCCCTGCAGACGTATTCCACGGAAATGCAATTCCACTTGCAAACCCTGAAGTCCGGAGCACAGTCTTGGCTCACCGCAGCACGCGGGGCACAGCTAGGACTCCAGTGCTGGTCAAGGGCGTTGTGTTGATAGGCCTGCTCCAAAAACCAGGCGTACGGAAAAACGTGCTCGGTCCATTCGCATTTCATAAAAGACCCTAAAATCCAGGAAATTTTGAACATTCTTCTGTTTTTGGAAATGTCTCCATTTACCTTTGCTTGCTTTGTGTTTTTTCAAAGCTGTTTCTTTTTTGCCTTGTCGGGGTGTTCACAACTTACAGTGACAATACAGGGGACCACTTGAGAGGTTTTGTTTATTTTTTGAAGACAATTTCTCTGAGGCAGAAGAACCTATAAAGGAAAGCCACTAACTGGCCAGAGAGGCACTGTGGAATTTTAGTAAATCTCTAGAAGGAGAAAATAGTGGAAGATTTTTTTCTTCATGGATGCAAGAAAACAATAAATGGCTGTAAGGGAGAAAGAGATGAACATTAAGATAAGAAGTAACAATGTCAGGAGAAAGTGGGTTAAAAAAAAATCCTTCCTACAAAGGAAGCTTTGAATAATGCGCCAGAGAACTCAGTGCAAAGATAAACTGGTGCATGAAACAAGGAGCTGCAGAAGAGCTCGAACACCATACAGTGAGTAAAAATATTTTCAGAAGTGCTCAGCAGGGAAGCTGATGGAATCATGTAATCACAGGTACTTCTTTTTTATTTCACATTGAAAACCGGTTTGACTGGCTGGCTTAGAAAAGCAATGCTGATGTCCCTGTAGAACTTGAATACGTAAAAGTCACTTCACTTACAGGCAGGCTACTGGTGCTAAACCACGTTATGAATGCAAATCTATCACTCCGAGAAATGATCAGTGTGTTTGTGTCTGCATGGTGATATAGCTGATTCACTAATAATCTTAACCCTCTTTTGATCCCAATAATGCCATTTAAGACCAATGTGCAACGTGCTAAGTGCCTAATCCTGTGGTACCAAGAAGCCTCCAGGGCAGATTACATGCTGTATCTCAGTCTCTGTAGCTCTAGCCACAGGAAACCTGGGAGTTTGTATTCACACTTGTGTTTGTACGGTGTAGACGAACTAAGGTGTACAGCTTCACAGGCAGTTCTGACCACTTTGCAGGAAATGGATAGGAAGTTCCTCACTGTGCTGATGCCCGCTCTGATTCTGAGCTCTGTCATGCTCATTGCTCTCCGAAAAACCACGAAAAGACTTGATGACTTGGAGAAACATCCTGTTATATTTAGTTTATTTTCTTATTAATAAGTGTATTTTATGGATATTGTGGTGCATGTCCTTCTCTCCTGTTCAAAACCAAAACAAACTGGCATCCGTTAGGCATTTCAGGTATTACACACAAGGTGAATTCTCACATCACATTCTTTTAAAAGGGGGAAGCGGGGTGGAAGGAGACCAAGCTACCTAAAATAAAAATTTTATCTTTGTATTCTTATCTCCATGAAACAGAAAAGTGTACTCAACTTCTGAGGCTTTTCACAGGTCCAAGTTTTCTGGGCTGTGAAACAAACCCACTATAAGTAACCGTGACATTTTTCCATATACTGAGGCAGAAAAAGACACTGATGGAAATACTTCAATCTCAAATAATGTGGGAGAGAGGTGTTTTAAAACCAGAATTGTGTCTGAAAAGTGTTTAAATACTAAAGCCCCCACTTACCCTTGGGTGACCTCATTGCATTCAGAGGCATTTCGGCGGTCTAGCTGGGGGCACTCTTTGTTTCTTGAAACATCAGTAATTATCTGATCAGAGAGTTTTTGAAAATTGAACAGACAACTGCTTACAATCGATATGGTTCCAGCTTCACAGTGCTGCAGTGCTTGACTTGTCAGTTATGGAGAGATACATCTTTTATCCCTGCCCCGGTCCTGTTGTGTATCAGACTCCCTTGCTCGTCTGCTCCCAGCAATGTGTGATGGTTTTGGCAGCCTGCAGCGCAGCTAAATACAGTCAATGGAGACCATTGTTTTAGCAGTGAGCACCAGCTTAGCAAGCAGGGACAGTTGTGTTCTGCTTTGAACACATCCTTTCGCCCTAAGGCACCCGCTTTAGGGAAAAAAAACAACGCACGTGTTAAGACCTGGATATCCACATTCACCTAAATTAAGGTGCCTTGCCAGCAATGGAGGCCTGATCCAATCCTTGTTAAAAATCAGCTGAGGGAGTTCTACTGACTCCAGTGACATCAGATCAACCTCCTAGAGGAGCAAGTTCCCCTCCCCACCCCCCTTTTTTTAAGCAGCGGGTTCTGTTTAGGTACCACATAACAGCACATGCAGAGGCCAACCGCAAGTCAAGCTTGAGATGAAGGACTGGTGGTGGTGTCACCCCCTCCTGTATTTTTTAAAGCTTTGTGTCCTGTAACTTTGTTCACTCCATTCTTTGTCTGGAGAACATGCTGATACTCTGGACAGAGTAAGAAGAGTGAACCGGAATACTACGGAACGGTGAATGCCATAAAAGGTGAATTGAGTTCAAGACCCACTTGAATCCTTGCACAGTTTTGGACAGATCTTTACAGCTCTCAGTAGCTCAGTCGATCCACGTTTGTGGGTAATGGCCTTGGTAATACTGGCTGATCTCATGCCAATAATAACGTTGAAGAAACCATCAGTGGATGCTCTAAAGATGTATTTGTCAGGCAGAAGTAGGATAGCTCTTCTAATGAAGTTCCCTTTGCTAAATCCTGCTTGCATCTGTCAAATTGTGACCAACGGTGCCAACCGTTTGCCTTAGACTGCTCTCCGTTGTTAAGTCTCAGTAGCCATGGTTCTGACATCCCTCAGGGCGACGTATATACCCCGTCCATAAAACATCCTGTAGTTACCTACCAGAAAGACCCAAGGCTGCTGCTCTTCTAAGTGGAGATGTGATAAGGGACATAGAGTTATCTGGAGAGCAGCGATGAGCATTTTTTTCCCTCCAGCAAAGTACAGACAAAATTTGGTTCAGGCCTGAGCATTCAGTAACCTTCTGTTCATAGACACTCATGGATGTGACTCAGATCCTGGCAGCTAAACACACACAAGGGTCCCCTAGCACTCGGGGGGGAGTGCAATAGCGAAGTAATTTTACTATTAACATCCCCAAGGAAAGCAGATCCCCTGGGCCCAGGCTCACAAGCAAGAAGCTGAGACTACTTTTTTTTTCAGCTTTGCCCAGTCAGCCAGAAATTGATTGAGCAACAGCTATAATATACACGTTTAGGTCAGTAACCAGAATAGAAAGAAAAGTAAGACTCAAAAAGCCACCTTACACACAGCAAAGATAATGTCATTTAATGACTTAAGTGGCAAAAAAAGGTGAGGAGGCACCGCACATTTCTTCCTCCATGCTTGCGCATGTGTTTGACCTGGTAGCAACATTTCTGTTTTCTTTTTCAATTATAATTTTTAAGCGCATGGGAAAACACAAAAATAACACTGGAGTTAAAAAAAAAAGACATTAAACACCCGTCCACTGATTGTTTGTTCATTTCTTCTCAAAAACCTAGCAAAGGGGAAAGCGGAAAGGGCTGAACCAGGAGCTTCCCCCCATCGGCATGCCCTCATCCATGGGGGGGAGGTTGCAAGTCGTGGTCAGCCGCATGCTCTCCTTCCTGCTCCTTTTACCCAGGCGTTCTTGGCACTGCCCGGCGTTACCTCGAGCACCGCACAGATGCGGGCGGCTGC
>NW_010536964.1:108067-109267 GCF_000687285.1 Phaethon lepturus | reverse complement strand
AACCCTTGCCACGCAAACCCAGTACAGCTGTTCTGCCATGAAAGAGAGCAAAGATTTGATTTGCTCATCCTATGTCTTCCCCCAAACTCTTGACAACAGTTTTCCACTCACCCTAATAGCAAATGGTTCTGGTAGATATAAATATTAGGTTAACTGGTTTATCGTATGCCTGTAGGTTCCTTCCAGGTCATACAGGACATTGTGTCCTTGGGAATTCTACTGTGATCTGACAAGTAAAAGTACTGCAGAAATTCTGAATTCTGTGAACTGAGCTTAGCTGGATATTAGCCAGTCAGGCAGAAGAAATTGAAGTCCTGGAAAACACAGGCAAGTAGCTCATCCAAGTATTCAGACTGCTTATTGAAGGCTGGAAGTCTGTGTTCATTTCTCTTTTCTGTCTGAGGACACTGGAGCCCACATCTGCTATCCATAAAAACACTCTATCTCCTGCTGTCCATTAAAGCACCCTCATGACTTCTACACTTTGGGTAAGGTGAGGGAGCAACTCCATCTATCACCTTTGTTGAAGTTGTTCCACATTGCAATAAAAAAAAAAAAAAAAAAAAAAAAAAAAAAACAAATTCACTCCGCACGTAGAGACAAGAATGAAAAAGAATCACCGATTGAGTGATGAGTTTATTCTGCTGGGATGGAAAGAGTTCGAGACTCCAGCTCCTCTCAAGAAGCTGATGTGTTTTATATATTTGTGTGATGGACATTTCATCTCACATCCCAAGGCTTCCACCACTCCAACACTGAACCAATTACCTGCCAATCAGACTATCAGATTAGCACACACACTTTTTTTGGATGCCACCTCTGGTTTCCATAGAAACTGTTTTAAGCCTCATCCTCTCTCAATTAGAACTTTTTATTTCTCCACCCTTATGAAATCGTTTTTGGTTCCCATGGTAATCACTGAAAATTTGTTATCTCTCAAGTACTGATGCTTAATCAGAGGCATCACCAATAGCAATGTCCTGCTGGAGCAGCAAAAGGCACGAGAAGGTTCTCATCCTTTTGTTGAGCAAGACGTGTGTGTCCTTTACTCATCCATATAGGGCCATGTACCACAAATCCGTACTGAGCCTCCTAACTCTGACATCAAGGTTTTGGTCACCGTAAATGTCATTATATTCACAGAATCACAGAATCATTAAGGTTGGAAAAGACCTTTAAGATCATCAAGTCCAACCGTTA
>NW_010536964.1:71560-108016 GCF_000687285.1 Phaethon lepturus | reverse complement strand
CTTCCAGAGATGTTGCCTCTCCCACCTCCCTGGGCAGCCTGTTCCAATGCTTCACCACTCTCTCGGTGAAGAAATTTTTGCTAATATCCAATCTAAACCTCCCCTGGCGCAACTTGAGGCCATTTCCTCTCATTCTGCTGGTTATTTGGGAAAAGAGACCAACACCCTCATCGCCACAACCCCCTTTCAGGTAGTTGTAGAGAGCGATAAGGTCTCCCCTCAGCCTCCTCTTCTCCAGACTGAACACCCCCAGTAACAACCCCGTCCACAGAGCATGCTACAATGTTGTCCTGGTTTTGGCTGGGACAGAGTTAATTTTCTTCCTAATGGCTGGTACAGTTCTCTGTTTTGGATTCAGTGTGAGATTAATGTTGATAACACACTGATGTTTTTAGTGGTTGCAAAGTAGTTGTAGTGTTTATACCAAGTCAAGGACTTTTCAGCTTCCCGTGCTCCACCAGTGGGGAGGGGCACAAGAAGCTGGGAGGGGACACAGCCAGGGCAGCTGACCCAGACTGGCCAAAGGGATATGCCCTACCATATAACTTCATGCCCAGTAAATAAACTGGAGTTGGCCGGGGGTGCAAATCGCAGCTCAAGGATGGGCTGTCCATCACTGGGTGGTGAGCAACTCTTGCATTGTGCATCACTTCTTTTTATATATTCGTTTATCATTATTATTATTATTATTTCCTCTTCCTTTGCTGTCCTATAAAACTGTTTTTTTCTCAATGCATGAGGGGTTTTTTGTGACTCTCTCCCCCATTCCACCTGCCTGTGTGGTGCTTAGTTGCAGGCTAGGGTTAAACCATGACAACTGTCCCCATTTTATTGATTACAAAAATGAGGCACACAGATTTACACTGCTTTTGCCCAAAGTGGTTCCACAGGTCAATTTATCTCAATAAAACTTCTAGGAAAATTCAGGTCATGTTTGCCTGAATGTAGCTCCTGTCCAGTTCCTTCACTGATCACAGCACCATGTACTCTCATACAAAACAGGTGCAATGGTTCAAATGCCCCATGGACATGCATTTCATGTTCAGGTGTTTAAAACACCACATAGTCAATGAAAACCAAATTTTTATATATATATATATACACACACACTACATTTACAGTGTATTTTAGACACTTTCCTTCAAGTCTAGATAATAATTTCCATCACTGTAAATACGCCAATCCAAGATAACATGTCCTACTACCGTCCCAGACTTAGAAATCTTGCTTTGACTCTAAATGCAGCAGTGTAGCTGATCTCAGCCCATTCTTTCAAAAATCGGCCCACATTGCTCCTCCTCTGTAACACTACTATTTCTCGTCCTGCTCTGATCCTGGTATCAAAGTTCAGAAGCAAGGCTTGTAGACAGTATCCTCTGGCCTTTCTGACTCAACTCCGTCATGTCAGCAACTGCTATCTTCATCCATCTATCATGCTGCTGGATACCTTTCCATCAACATACTAGTTGTACTTGCCTCTTGCAGCTGATTCTGGAGTTCTTCCTGTACTGAGTGATACAAAACAAATTAAATATGTTTTAAATTTTGATTTAATATAAAATACAGATAAATGCATATATCTTCTGGATGTACAAGGCATCACTTGATGTGGTAAAATCCCATCCTCTCCTGTTCTTGTAAAGCCAGGACTTCACCCACGGTTTTCAAGTTGAGAAGGGACTACTGCAATCAGCTATCATGATTTCTAGCCAGCAACTGCTGCGTTCAGTGCCTCCTTCCGCTTTGCGATAAGCCATGTCTTCTGGAAAAATATCTACTCTTGATTTAAAAGATTAAAGGGAAAGAACACCATTTTTCCTCTGCAGAACTGGCCCTAGTAGTTAGTTACTAGAGATATGCTTTTTGTTTCCGGTAAAATGTGCTACATGACACACATCGATCCTATAGAAATTACTATCTTGTGTATCCCTCTGTGTTCAATTCTGTTTTGCTCCTGCTCCCTCAGCACAGCATATCATCCCACCAAGACATTTCAGACAGATTTTTTTTATAGGAAGAATCCTACTGTATCTTTCAAATGTGGAATTTCTTTCTCAAAGTGACATTGATCCAGCATCTGGGCTGGTAGAATATGATTCTGGATGTGACTATATGAATATCATTACGTCTTGGATATAATATGTGTGTTGGGACATCTCCTCTAAAAAATAGGAATGTCATTTGCAGCACTGCAGAAAGCGTTCGTTGATGGAGAAAATAATAGATGGTTAACAGCAACATCATGCAGAATTGCTCCATTTTGTTCCTCAGCTCAGCTTATCTCCCATGCCCACAGAAACCCAGGGTTCATAGTCTGTTCATACCCCACGTCAGGAGTTGCTTTTTATGCTTCACAAGAAGATAAATTTTCAAGCTGGGATACTAGATGCCTACCAGAAATCTTCTTCAACATCCTGTTGTTTCTGTGGTTGGCTACAGTCTGATATTTCTCATCAGAGAGAACTGTAATTATCTTAGTCTGTATAGCTGGTAGGACTTAGGAGCTATTCATTAGTACCAAGCATGGTATCATTTTATTTTAAAGCCGTATACAGCATTTAAAACAACAGCATCCTAGAGTTGTTAATACACATCAGAATTTAAGAGAAAGTTCTGTAGCTTTGTATTCAAAATGGGAAGGCATCTTGAAGCATTTGATATTTTGGTGTCAAAAAGGTTAAATAAATACCTGAGAATCATGTAACTGAACAGTGGCATCCATTTGACAACAAAGTAAAGGCATTTGGAACCTATAAAAGATCAAAGAGCAGCAAAAAAACATTTCATTTATGTGTTGAAAAGCCAATGTGATGTTTCACTTTTCAAGGGCTTTGCGAACAAGGCATCAGAAAGAAACAAATTGCTGCAGAGGCTTGTTAGCAGCTTTATTAGACACAGACAGTAACCCCAGCTTTGAAAGAAAGTAAGAATAGCAAATAAAATAGCATTATTTTGGTACTGCTCCAGAAAGTCAGTACCTCATACAAAGAAAAATTATTTTTCCACAAAACGTCAAAGACGCGGTGGGTTTCAGCTGAGTCTAGTGTCTCCCCACACCTTACAGAAATAGCACATCTCTTAGAAAAAGGAATTAAATGTCAAAAAATCTCCCAAGCATTTTAAAGGTTCCCAAGGCCAAGCTATAAAAAAATCATAGAATCACAGAATCATTCAGGTTGGAAAAGACCTTTAAGATCATCAAGTCCAACCGTAAACCTGACATTGCGAAGTCCACCACTATAACCATGCTCCGAAGTGCCATATAGAGAGTTTCAATGCATTTATTGTATCCTGCCCCTGGGAGATCAAGAAGGGCTCTGTATATGTGCCGTGTGCTTGTGTGTATAGGTTCTACAGACAGGGATACGAAACCAGAAGTACCTTTGCAATGGTGGTATGGAACGCTTGCGGTGGATCAAGGGTTTGCCTCCACTTTCCACATCTTAGGTACAGCTCTTGGAAAATCCCTGTTAAAATGGAGCATTTCTGCAAAGGGGTCTGTTTAATGCCCGCTGTAGTGCAACGTGCATAACTTGCTTCCAGCAGCACACCAGTCCTGATTCCATCCCACCACGCATTACTCATTTCTACCTCACCCAGCCTCTGCTTTACCCCCTCAGAAGTACTGCCCAGCCTGATGCAAACAGAAAACAAAAAAGGAACTAGAGATCAGGAAATAAAGTTTTTAATTAACATCTCAACTTCCAATTTAGTGTTTGTTTCTTAAATTGCCAGTGTTTGACTGTGTAAGCATTTTCTGGTCCCCCAGCAAGGTTCAGAAACAAGAACTGACAGAGGTGAATGATGCAGTAGAATATACACCTCATTGACATGAAAAAAAAGGATATTGCAGCTATTGTTTACCTAGAGGTAAGTTCCTCCAAGGATGAATTAACAAAATGACAATGCTCTGATTAGATTACCCTGTTAGTTTTCCACTAAGCTCACTTGTGGATTTCAGGCTTTTTCCATGGAAAGATATAGGCACTGTAATACCTGCTTGGTGTGCAGGATCCTTGGCATCTGAGATCCAGGACCCAGCACTCAGTGCTGATTCCCTGTAGCACTGTACAGGGAGATTGGGTTCCGCTGCATCCTTTTGTCATCCTTCCTTCACAGAATCACAGAATCACAGAATCACAGAATCACAGAATCATTAAGGTTGGAAAAGACCTTTAAGATCATCAAGTCCAACCATCAACCCAACACCACCATGCCCACTAAACCATGTCCTGAAGTGCCACGTCTACACGTTTTTTGAACACTTCCAGGGATGGCGACTCCCCCACCTCCCTGGGCAGCCTGTTCCAATGCTTGACCACTCTCTCCGTAAAGAAATGTTTCCTATTATCTAGTCTAAACCTCCCCTGGTGCAACCTGAGGCCATTTCCTCTTAGTCCTATCACTAAGGAACCCAGCACAGGGTAGTGGGAGGGTTCCTCCACCTGAGGCCATTTCCTCTTGTCCTATCACTAAGGAATCCAGCACAGGGTAGTGGGAGGGTTCCTCTGTCTCTCAGAACTGAAAGTCTTGATGCTCCCCAACCCTCCCTGAAGAAGCAACATAGGTCCATCCCCTGAAAGACATGAGCAGGGGTTTCCCTCCATTTTAGAGCAATGCTGTACTACTCACAGTTGTAATTTCTGTGTTATTTAACAGAGTTGCTGAGATCAGTACCCGGCTCAAAGCAAGAGGTGTCTCACCTGTTATCTGTAACTTCAGGCTTCAGAAGGAGAGGTCTGGGGAGGTGGTCTCCACCCCTTCTGTCAAAAGAAGAAAGGAGCACAACCTGTGGGCAGAAGCACAAGAAAGCTGCAGTCTGCTCATGACAGCACTTCACGTGGAAAGGGGACGACTACGATCCTCTCACTGCTTCTGTGCCTGTTGAATGTAAAGTGTATGACCAGCCCTTGGAGGAAGAACAGAACCTAGGTCTTCTGCTTCCCAGATAAAACAAGGAATTTGAACTTTTTTCTAGATCCCAGATGGACTTTGGTGCAGATTCCAGCAGCAGACCACAAGAACAGAGCCTAACTTCAAGAACCTGGAAAACATTGGTGTCAAATATGTACCAATAGAAGATGGGCGTGTTTCTAGTGGGAGTTCAACACAGGGTTTTAAGCTGACAATTTTGGGCTTTGATTCTTGCTTTTCATGTTTATATTCTTACTGCATGAGTCAACTCTTACTCCTTTCACTCTCCAAATAATACCTTCTGAAGTCGATGGGTTTGCTAAGAAAGCAGATAACCTTTTATCCAGATCAACATCTGAACTGGGTCACCATGCAGCACCCATGAAAGAGAGGGAGTAGGCTTCCAGTCAGCACTCTTAAGTTGGCCAGGGCTTCATAGGTGCTATGAATTTCCCTGGTCGCAAACCCATCTTTACCAGGTTCTGCATTGTCTCAGCTGCAGCTGTAGCTAAAATCCCAGTACTGTAAATCTTAGGGAAAAATTCCAGTTCTGAGAATAAGTAAGTGCATATATACTTCTGTACGTCATGAGAGATTCTGCTCAAATTTGCACAGGTGACTTTATTTACATCTGTGTCAGTGAGGTCAGCATCTCATCCAAAACATTCAGCTTTTTGTGTTGGTTAGCAAAAATGTTCACACTCTTACTGAATCTGTCTTATAAATCACCTTGACAGTCCTCATAATTCAACATAATAGGGTTCTTTGCAGAAAGAATGGTCTCACAACTGATGCAAGGGGATGGACAAGGTAACCTAAGAGGGTTTTATGTCTAAGAAAAATTCAGTTCTTGTCGCTTTTCTTATTCCTCTGTGACTCCACCCATTCAGCAGCTATCCTGAGCATTAAGGAGATTTCTCTCCATTAGCTCCCCAGATGTCTGCTAGTCAGTATGCTGCGGCATTCTCTTTAGTTAATGTATTCTTTCTTTATATTCTTTGCTCCAAGACTTGTTATTCTACATTTATCTGCACCAAACTGAATTTGTCATCTTTTTGCCCAATTACTTATATGATCTAAGACCTTTCGTGTCTAACTGTATTGTTCTTCATTATTTACCTCTCCACACCAATTGCTGTCACCCAGAAATCTTGCTTTCAATACTATATTTATAAATAATAAAGCATTTAAAGAGCCATAGTGAAATGGCTTCTCAGTTGAGACATGGAAAATAAACAGTTTCTGTATGTTTTACACATCTTAGTCTGATGCCTTCCTGTCACTCTCTGCTACCTGCAGCCTTCAGATGTAAAAGGCACATATCAGAGCTGCCAACTCAAACGTTAATTTATGAGCTGACTATCTCAGGGACATAAATCAAAGGAATATTTTCCACCTAACTGGACTCCCTAGGTTGGAAAATAACCTTATGAGTACATTGATGGCTATGAGACTTAGTAATTATGTAGATCCTTTCTGCTGACTTGCTTGGCAGGGAACAGAGGAGATGTGGTGACTTTCTTAAGTGTTACAATTTCCCGCCTAGCTGGAGAGGACCCCCCCTCTCCTCAACACTGTGCCGTCTTCTGAGATAAAGCCATGCTGGTCAGGTCAAGCCCTTGCTCATTCTCAGGGTGCCATCTCTGTGTAAAGCTTCTAAGGGATGTTTTTGACTGCACCAAGTGCCAGAAAGAAATGTTCAGAAGTTTTTCCAAAAAATTAATCAATATCACCTGTTTGGGCTACCTTAATTGGACTATATTTAGTCACCCACCAACACCAGATCAGCGCAGAATGACTGCACTGGCCTTTAAGGGTATAAACAAACCAGCACAAACTTTGGACAAACAGCAATAAGCCACCAGAAAATCTAATCAAATAAAAAGTAAACCATCTACCATTACAACATCTTTGCTTCTTAGTTTCTCCCTCCTCCCATGTCTTCTAGCTATTCAATATGGAAAATTCATCTAACATGTTCATTCCTAATTTTCTGTTCCAAAAATTCCCTTTCGTATGTGGGTCAGCAGACAGATGAGTCAGCTGGTGCAGCTATGTCAGGGGACAACTTAACTCCCGTTCACTTCTGAATTCTGGTCCCTAGGTTGTTCACAAGACATAAATAGAAGCTCACTCCAAATCAGGGCTCACCAAGATGAGAGACAGCGGAGGACCACTGGATCATGTCTTCTCTTGCTTTCCTTTCCCACTTCTCATCAGATTAATGGTACGTAGCTACAGGGAAGCTGAGAGCTCAGCATATTTCCTTGGCAGCCCTGTTTGGCTGCTTCTGCCTTAGAAAGCAAGCAAGTGGGATGAGCAACCCATCTCTCAAAGGTTATCTGGCCCCAGATTATAGTTCATGGAGCTTCTCTTTGACCTGAAGACTGGTATAAAGTCTCATAAAAACCTGATCAATCACAAGAAGCTCATCTAAATGGGAAACTCGGTTTCCTGGATGGAAAGAAAATCCATCAGGCTACAAGGCACCTGAACTTGAAAACAGAAGGGAGATCTTCCTAATCTCTTTTCAAGAGAACATGATTTACAGTCTTGAAAGACATACTCCAGCAAATTCCAGCTCCCTGGAACCTTCAGGCTGACCTATAATATATTTTCCAGTGCCTTTTATAGTAGAAGTTTTAGTATTTTCCAGAGCTAACTGGAGACTATCACCTTTGTACTAGACTAGTCAAGATGGATATATTGTATTTGTCTACATTAGAGGTTCAGGTTAGATCACGGTTTGCTTTGGAAGTGAATTTCTCAGTCATACTTGTGGCACTTCACAAAAAGGAAGAGAAGGCTCCAAGGAGACCTTATTGCAGCCTTTCAGTGTTTAAAGGGGGGTTATAAGAAAAATGGGGACAGACTTTTTAGCAGGGCCTGTTGCAACAGGACAAGGTGTAATGGTTTTAAACTAAAAGAGGGGAGATTCAGAGTAGATAGAAGAAAGACATTTTTCACAGCAAGGGTGGTGAAACACTGGCCCAGGTTGCCCAGAGGTGGTAGATGCCCCATCCCTGGCAACATTCCAGGTCAGGCTGTACAGGGCTCTGAGCAACCTGATCAAGTTGGAGATGTGTCATGGTTTAACCCCAGCCAGCAACTAAGCCCCACGCAGCCGCTCGCTCACTTCCCCACCGTGGGACGGGGGAGAGAATCAGAAGAGTAAAAGTGAGGAAATTCATGGGTTGAGATAAAGACAGTTCAATTGGTAAAGCAAAAGCCGCGCATGCAAGCAAAGCAAAACAAGGAATCCATTCCCCACTCCCCATGGGCAGGCAGGGGTTCAGCCATCTCCAGGGAAGCAGGGCTCCATCACGCGTAATGGTTTCTTGGAAAGACAGATGCCATCACTCCGAATGTCCCTCTACCCTCTCCTTCTTCTTCATCCCAGCTTTATATACTGGGCATGACGTCATATGGTATGGAATGTCCCTTCGGCCAGTTTGGGTCAGCTGTCCTGGCTGTGTCCCCTCCCAGCTTCCCATGTACCCCCAGCCTCTTGCTAGCAGCCCAGCATGAGAAACTGGACTGTCCTTTACTACTTAACAACAACTCAAAACATCAGCACGTTATCAACATTTTCTCATCCCAAATCCAAAACACAGCCTCACACTGGCTTCTGTGAAGAAAATTAACTCTACCCTGGCTGAAACCAGGAAAAGATGATCCAGTTTGTTGCAGGGGGGTTGGACTAGATGACCTTTAAGGGTCCCTTCCAACCCAAACCATTCTGTGATTCTATGATTCTATGATCCTATTTAAAACAGGTTGCTAGATTTTCCAGGGTAGAAACCATGTCATAACTATTAATTTTCTTTCCCTGAAACACCCCAGCACATTTTTTCCAAGTTTACAAATAAGAAATCGATAATCTTGACCTATACCTGTGAAGCCTGAGACCAGGCAACAGCTGCAGTAGCAAAGAGTAGATGGAGACACATCCTTCACTTGTGGTGACCAATAAGTGAGATCTTTTGCCATCTGCAGCAATCCATTTCATTCTTGATTTCTCCTCAATCTTCCAAGTATATGATGCCACCGGTGAAGGGCACTTCCAAATAAAATGCATCAGCAAATACTTTCCATTCCTTCCTTGACACCCTGCACAAACTCATGGAAGCCATGATGATCGCTTACATCGTTATCAGTAGCAATATTAGAATGACGAACATTACAAAGTTACTGATGAATCTGTTTAGGCTGCTGGAAATGCCATGCCTAGAACTGGCCGGTGCTACTGAATCATCAAACCTTTTCACATGTTTTTTTTTAAGGAAAAGTGATGGACCGGCAGACCCCAGTATCCCCATGCAGCATCCATTCACAACTGAAGACTGGTTCCCTCCCAACTCTCCTAAAGGAAAAAGGAAGCGGGAGCAAAGCCCTACCCCTTTCTCCCCCACCTCTCTTTTGCAGTTAGAGCTGGTAGAACACGCAGCAGAGACATGCTCTATCCCATTAAGGGTTGTAGCGGTAAACAGACTCTTCAGCAACACCAGGGATTGTCATGTTCTCAAGTGCAGTAGCTAACAAACAGCTGAGAAGTTTCTGGATGAGCAGTTCACAGAGGCTGCAACACAGGTTACCAATGTGGTCAGGCTTCCCACCGTCTGTCACCAGAAATTGCTTCCCCAAGGCTCTCACTACGTTGCAGATGCTGCTTATTGAGAATCCACTGTCTACAGCACTAACATGTAGACAGATGACAAATGAGAGGCCTGGAGAGCACAAGGCATATATCAGAAGACCAGGGAATTTGCTGGCTGTGTATCTGCATGCTTCGTCTCTCACAAAATTACAGAAATGCCTGTTCTCCACTGACATCCTTAACTGGTCTTTAGGAAGTATCTCTGTGGATTGACTGTCCTTTCCTCTTCCACTGGCTTTTGGAGAGGAAAGCCCAAGAACAGCTATTTCTTGTGCTGAGAGAGTAGATATATGTTTACCTCTCTACCTCTACCATTTCTCTGCAAGCATTTCTCAGTCAAGCTTTATCAGTGGAAACAATTTCTTCTGGCATCTCTGCAGTTCTTACTTCTCTTGCCTGTTAAAGAGAAGATCATCCTCATGCTTCACTCCTGGAACTCATACAGGGGCCAGAAGCTGGGGAAGAATTAAAATTAATTTAGCAGACTTGGGAGAAAGGAGAATGTAGAGTCTTGAGGCACTATTAGTGCTTCACCAGTTTCTCCTGGAGTGCAGTTTTAGCTTCTTGAGCACTAGATACTGTCCATCATGAAAGCAAATGGGGGAGGGAAGCTCAGTGCATATGCAAAGAGTGACTACCTGCAGATTCCCTGCTGTTAATAAGGCATATCCAAGCTAATTTAACAAGGCTGGTAGACCAGAGCATCAGCAGAATTTGAGTCTAGGAAGTCTGGAGCCACAATATAAACTGATATTTGAATCGGACTGCTGTATTCTGACACCTGGTAGACATGTATTTTAACTCATTTGAGTTTCTGTGAGTCCAGGTCTCACATTTTGTCCTAGAACCGGTTTCAATAACTATTCTCCAACTATTTAAACGCTTTCCCCATTTTTTTTTTAAATTACAGGTATTTGTTTGAGAGAGATATTTTCTAAAACAGAAATATGAGTCTTTGTTAAAAAATGTCATTTTATATAGCCTTGTTCCTTTTGCTCTTAATCCTTGCACGATAAATATTTCCATTGGCATCTCACTGCTGCTGGCTAGTTTGATACTTTCATAGGTTTGTAGTTTCTTTCTTCTTCTCATTGTATTAGAAAAGTTGGACTGGGCCTAAAAGCCCTAGTACCTTGGGTTAATTTGGGGAGAAATAATGTCAAAAATTCTACCCAGAAATTATGCTAATGGCATGCTAAATGTTCAGGCAAGTAATTTCTCCCTCTAAATATTTCATAATGACAGTTTCCCAGGACATGTTACTGCTCAATCCTTACAGTACTGGACTAATCAGTTCAGGCACAATTAATCTCAACTAGCTTTACCTCTCTGCCATGTAGATGTGTGCACCTGAGCTTTTAACCTCCCATGGAGAACTAGTGGTGTTCCCATGGAGAGCTTGGGGCTCACGATATATCTGACCCCAAGATACATCTCTACCAGATTTGGTAAAATGTGTCATATCCTGAGCTCCATTGACCATGTGGAACAGCTCTGCACTATAAAGGAAAAGTGGCTTTCTCAGACGGAGATGGAGATGGAGATGGAGATGGAGATGGAGATGGAGATGGAGATGGAGATGGAGATGGAGATGGAGATGGAGATGTCTTCATTGTAGATTAACACATTTAGCCATATATATTTTAGATAGTTGTACACCCAGTCCTGCCAACAAGGAGGTATAGTGAGGGAGCAGGGCACACTCAGGGTGGGTGGCATCTTAGTAAAATGTAGCGTGCAGACTCCAATACATCCCTTCTGCGTATGTGCAAACAGATATTTCAGCAGCTCATAACTAAAGTTAATGGGGATGAATTTTAATAGGAGTAGCAGAAGGCACATCTGTGGCACAAGGAGGATGTCATGCCTGCTGTGGAACATCTGGATGCTCAACTTTCCAACAAATCTCAGGACCTGGGCAAAACAAGCAGTTTTTCCATTTCCTTGTTACATCTTACACCCAAATATTTTTTTTTTTCTGAAATTAAAGCATAGGTTTTTGGGGAAAAATAATATTAAAAGAACCCAAACCAATCACCACCACCAACAACAACAACAAAACCAGAAGGATGTAGCTCAGAAATAGGCAGAGAGAATATGTCAGCCAAAGCAGTTAAAGTTATCCCATGACTGTATGAAAGTCTGGCAAAACTTTTGAAAAGAGGGGTCATACAGAAGTGAAAGTGTTACATAGCTTTTATAGGCTGCACTGTCAGCTCTGACTGTGCTTGTTCCCAAATAAAGACCCAGCTAAGATTTAAAGCCTAACATTAAACTACTTCCATTTGCTCCTTCATTTTGAGAGTGGTTTTTCCATAGACAAGAGGTTAATAATAAGATACTGAAAAGGCTACAGAAGGTGATTGCATAGCTTAGGTTGAACCAAGATTCACTGGTACGCAATCATTTGCTGCTGTAATTGCATTCAAGCATATCTATATTTGATTGCCCAGGTTTTCTCTCACAGCACCTTTAAAATGTTGTTCCGCTACCTGTGGTGAAGATACCTATGAAATGAATGGGACTTGATATTTTCAAACACAGTGTACTGAGCAAGCCACTAAGAAGGGAGATGTAATGCTATTTTATTACGTGTTTAATGGGATAAGGATCATCACAGGTTATCATAGTTAAGGACCTTTCTTAGCCTGAAAGAACATTGTTTAAAAAATAAATAAATAGCTTTTACTGTGGTAAAGCCAGCTTCTTGCAAGTTTGTGGGAGACTTTACTTACAATTGAATCTACCTAGGGAACTGCTGTCATTAGTTTTATTTAGCCCTGAAACAGCTTTTCACTTCAGGATGGGCAGGCAGGTGCTGTTTTCCAGCCCCAGGCTTCTGACCAGTGCTGACTGCTGTGGCATTTGCGTTTTCAGTGCCTGACTAAACTTCCTCCAAGGCTTAACTGTTCCCTGATATTTCTTCATTCAAGGTTTTCTGAGTTCTTTCTCCAGATCAGAGGATGAGCCCATATATTTTACATACACATCAGCTGGTGTCAATAGGACCAATCTTGCATATAGGCCTTTGGTGTGTAGAGGGGCCATGGGGGGACATATACAAAAGGTACCCAGAGATGTGGGTGAAAAGCATAGCAAACTTTCCCTGCCAGAAGGAAAGAAGAAGTCACCTCTATTTCTTTGAATCAATGCTTCATTAACCATGAATCTCATCAACTCCATGTCTTCAGTTTAGCCCCCATACACCATCTCATTAACCTTGATGTTGAAAATGCTGGTAAGCTCTCCTGTGCCCCAAGACAAGCACTGCCTATACACATCTATTTGCTGGTACCAAAATATGTATGACTGCATCGAGCACTCCATGCTCTCTGTGTGGCATCTAGTTGCACAGATGCATCCCTCTTCATTGCACAGAACTCATGAAAGCAGATGTGTCTGGTTTATTTGTTTTTTCCTCCAAAAGTGCATGTCTTTGTATGGGATATTGTTCTTTTACTGGCGTCAATCAGGAAGTTGCTATCAGAAATGGTCAAGGACCTCGAGACATATCAGCATTACTAACTGAGCCTGGGAAGTTGTTAGCGTCTCATCATGTTGTACCCAGTGATGTTTTCCACTGTAATTAGTGAATATAACTTTTTTCTTTTTTTAAATAGGCTAATATTTTCAGAACTGAGAGACCCAAAGCTTCGTATCTATTTACCAACACTCTGTCTGTACCTGAAAGCAAGTGGACAGAGGTGTAGAAGGACATACAGAGCTGACAGACACACATCATTACACTGACCACTACCATGAGTTGAGCCATGAGTTCAATGTACCATGGAGGAATGCCAAGAGGATCTGCAGCACGCAACCAAATGGTTTATTGTCAATTTGGGGGAAAAAAAAAAAAGTAATTATGGAGCTCCACAAGGTCCAAGTGAGGTCCTGCCTTCTTAAAAAGCTCTGTGAGCTGGAAAGCTATAGAGGGAGAAAAAAATTGCAGATGACATGAAATTATTTATTCAATAGCAGGGGGTTAAATGAATGGGCAACAGCAAGCAAAATGCAGTCTGAATAGATAAAAGGTAACACATGATGGAGGTGAATCTCCACTTTAAAAAGTTTAGCTCAAAATATGCCTTTGACTATGTCAAAGAGCTTCAGAGAGCCAGAATTATTTTTCCCCTTTAACATTTTTATTTTAGCTAAAATTATGTTGCTACTGTATTATTATATTATCACAATTGCGTTTCTTCTCTTTCCCTCTCTCTTCCTCTCTCTCTCTCGCACACTCATACACAAAATCAATAGAAGGAAATATTGAAAATGCACTATTTTCCCTCTTTTATTATAAAAAGACTTTTGCAGGAGCCAGAGGTTGTGGGGTTTACGATTAAGTGGCATTGCTAACTGGACCTAGACAGATAGGAACGTGAAACACAACAAAAGGTTGAAAATTATAACTACATTTAGGGCAGTCTGAGTCTTGATTTTTCAATTCTGAACCCTTTTTTTGAGTCTCTCATGGTCAGTGAAACAAGTTAATGGGGCTAGAAAATGAAAAGTCCTTTTTCTGTTTTGTCTTTTAATAATTTAAGGGCACCTCCAGCAACCAAAACAAATATATTTATCATCGCACACAAAGCCTTTAGGCATGAACTCTAAAGAGGCACATTAGTGTCAATGCATCTGGTATACTGTCACTTTCCAGTTTAGCTTAACTCTTGCATCTCCTTTGTTCCTAACACTTGTATCTGAAGAGATGTTGTCTGCTGCTGCTTTTTATCAGAAAAAAAATTATTGTATATATTAAAAATATACATTGATGCAGAAATCTCTTGGTAAAATTTAATTGTTATAGAATTGTTCTGGTTATACAGAGAAGATCAGGTTCAACAGTTATGATGGATGCACTTGATCTAAGACCTGTGAAATAACAGTACCCTTTCACTCCTCAGAAGTCTGCTTGCATGTGGATAGGATGGTTTCATTTACTATAAAGAAAAAAATGATACAGATGTACAACACAATATACCCTTGAAGGAATTTTCTCAGATTAAGTGAAAGTAATACGT
This sequence comes from Phaethon lepturus, assembly GCF_000687285.1. Taxonomy (NCBI): domain Eukaryota; kingdom Metazoa; phylum Chordata; class Aves; order Phaethontiformes; family Phaethontidae; genus Phaethon; species Phaethon lepturus. The sequence continues at coordinate 93,421 of NW_010536964.1, read as the reverse complement.
GAAGGATTAGAGCAGCAGCCGTGTTGTAGACAACAGGACTGCAAGCTTTAAGCTGAAAGGAGTGAAAAGATACGGCAATGCATAAGTATCCTTGTGTCTGATATCTCTTCAGAAGTTGTATTTCATGGTGGAATTATATTATGGGGATCAGCCTGGGGCAATGTTTCTTTTGCATCGTCACATCCAGCAGCCCACTCTAGTTCATGAAGCAAGTCAAATGAGCAGTAAACTTGAAAAATTACTGCTCTGCATGTTAGTAAACAGTCTTGAAACGGTGGATTACTGAGGATTCATAAACCCATTTTTACAGATGGGAAAATAAAGGCAGAGCACCTGGGACTAGGTCATATGGTGAGTCATTGCTCAAGGCAGACTGAGATGTCAGTGCTTTGGGCTCTAGGAGCCTTGCTTTGACTCATGAACCAAACCCTTCCAGCAAGAAGTACAACGTTAATGTCTGTCTTGGTTTCAGCCAGGATAGAGTTTATTTTCTTCATAGACACTAGGATGAGGCTATGTTTTGGATTTAGGATGAGAAAATGTTGATAACTACCTGATGTTTTGAGTTGTTGCTAAGTAGTCAAGGACAGTCCAGCTTCTCGTGCTGGGCTGCCGGCGAGAAGGCTGAGGGTGCACGGGGAGCTGGGAGGGAACACAGCCAGGACAGTTGACCCAGGCTGGCCAAAGGGACATTCCCTACCATGATGCTCCGTATATAAAGCTGGGACGAAGAAGAAGGAAGGGGTGGAGGGATGTTCAGAGTGATGATGTCTGTCTTCCCAAGAAACCATTACGCGTGATGGAGCCCTGCTTCCCTGGAGATGGCTGAACCCCTGCCTGCCCATGGGGAGTGGGGAATGGATTCTTTGTTTTGCTTTGCTTGCGTGCGCAGCTTTTGTTTTACCTATTAAACTGTCTTTATTTCAACCCGTGAGTTTTCTCACTTTTACGCTTCCGATTCTCTCCCCCGTCCCACCGTGGAGGAGTGAGCGAGCAGCTGCGTGGGGGTCAGCTGCTGGCTGGGGCTAAACCACAACAATGTCTGAAGCATGGGGTGAGTTTGCCATCGCACATCAGCAACACGCAGGATAACCAGGGTAAAATCAGCACAAGTTGCACTCCCAGAAGCCACGAGATGCTGAACTGCAACTGCAGTCTTATGACAGTCTGCAAGGGTCAGACAGCCCGTCTGCCTTGGAACATCAGGGAGACCCCTGCTAGCCTGCCCTAAAGTGGGTACCCCAGAGGGAACAGCACATCAGCATCCACAAGAAGCCACAGGCTGATCTGCAGGGGAAAAAAATCACACCAAGAATATGCTTGTTTTCATCCAATAGACATTTGTGAGCAAATTCAACACAGTGCAGTCCTGGACGTGGAACGTGCCTAGGAGGCCTGATTTTGCTGCCTTTAGCCCTAGTTTCAGTAGTCGGTTCCCTTGGCTTCAGTGTAATCAGCCATTATTTACCTTACTGTGAAAGCAGAAGCAACACAGAGGAGGTTTTCAGTTTCCCTCTGGGGCTCTTTCTTGGACACAGAAAGCCAGGCAGAATTATCAATCTCTTCTCCCAAAAGCTCTCTTCTCAGGGCTGGAAATCCTGAGATGCTGAAGGTCAGGAGGTTTAAGGTACGTTGGCAGAACTCTATATCTCCAGCTTGCATTATTCTGGGTGCCGGCCAATGCTATCAGTCTCTTGCCAAAAAGGAATAGCTATTATAGCATTGATTTTCTGCCACAGAAAAAAAAAAAAAACAGGGAGAGTGACTTCTAGTTAAATGCAACAGTAGAATGTGCTCCAGACTTTTACTGTGTCTTGATCTGTAATGGCTGAGACCGGCACTAAAGCCCTTTCAACACCAGTTCCTCACTCAGGAGTTAGAAAGAGCCAGTAGAAACAGCCAGTATGCAAAGAGCAGATTTTAGCTGTTGTTACAGATTGATCCCAAATACCAGGGGTTCATAGTGACAGCAAAAATGGTTAGAAAGCCAATAAATTGTCTTGGAATCCTAAAATTCAATGGTGGATTCAGATCTGTAGACTGAACCATCATAGATGGATAGGGCTGCACCACAGCATGATTATTTTTCAGTGTGTCTCTCTGTGGAGAAGAATTTTATCTGCTTATTAACAAAAATAAGTCCAGTCCGTGCTGCCCCAAACAAACAAAACCAATAGTGACAGGAAACACCAGTCACTAGGTAATTCCTAAGCTTTGTTGATTATCCAGATCACTTTGCCTCTGAGACTATATTTTTACTGGATTTCTAGTACTCTCACTCTGGTTTGGGTAGGAAAGTATATAATCCATATTTTTGTTTTGGCATGTCTTTTTTTCCAGGGCTTGGCCAGAGCACAAAGGAAGGAAAAGTAAGAAAGAGATGGGGAGAGAGAGCAAGCGCGAGGCTTGTCTGTACAACAGAGGAGAGAGCTAACCTGTTCTGAACCTTAAATAATCATCTACTTCAATTCAGTTTGAGCCATTGAGGACGTGAAGGGTCATGTTTTATTCTTATTTCCACAGATTCAAAGAAGTCAGAGATAGCTTAAGCTCACATACTCCAAGCTGAAAATGAACCTGAATTCATCGTATCTGAAAGCAGCCTAATCCATTTAAAAAAAAAAAAAGAAAGAGAGAGTTCATTTCAAAATTCACAATTATTTTTGCTGCTTGTGGTTTGCAAATAACGTTAGATGTGTGCCACAGAACAGGGAAAACATGAACACAGACAGCACTTAAATTCCCATCAGTCTGTTTAGGAGGGTGCTTCTGGGTGGCAGCAGAGGAGAGTTTAGCCTCTGTGGCCTGGCCGGTCCACGCCAGCAGCTGTCAAGGTACCACCTGTGATGATTTTATTTTCAGTTTCAATAGAATACACATTTCCCCTGAAAGACTGAAACTAGTTAAATATTTCTTGCCGATCCTGCTGCTGCTGCTGCAGGTTTCCAGCATCACTGACCAAAGCTAGCTGGGGACCAGTGACCAGGTCTCCATGCATTAAATCCTGTCTAGATGGACCAAGGTGCAGGTGCTGAGTCCCTCCTAACAGAGCAGTTAGAACGTGCTGCCAAACATCAGCATCACCCCAGCCTTCCCCAGTACATACACTTCTTCCTAAAGCCATCGCAGTGGACACACTCTGGATCCCAATGATTTATAGAGAAATACAAGTAGAAGACTTGGCAAAGTCTTCCAAGAGCAAATGTTGTCTAATACAGCATCTCTGTAGCGTCGCTTTGTCCAGCGCAAATGAAGTAACCCTCTCTTAATTGCTGTCATTGTGCTTAAATTGATCTACCCAGATACTCAAGACAAGCTCTGTTTCCCAGTTCCTTTTCTCCTCCAAATGAAATTCCGTTGTGATTCCATTTGCTGCAATGCAGAGTATTTTCATATAGATATGGTTCCCACAGTCTCCCTCGTGGTACCAGCGCTTGCACTGGAAGGTGAACTCGGGTACCCAGGTGGAGGCTAACCCTTGTGAACAACTATCTGCAACTAAAGATACACCTTCAAACCTTTTCATGCATGTAATCGCAAATGCATTCATCCTTTCCAGAGAGCTTGACAGAGGATGGGAGCAGTCGGTACCCCCAACCCAGCATCCCCACATCCTGGGCTCTCAGTCCCATGAATGCACCAGTGTTGGTGGGTGAGATGCAGAGCCAGTAACTCCTCTTTGTGAGACAGAAATGGGGTGAGGCCAAGATCATCACCCAGCTCAGTGCAGAGGCCTCACATCTCTGTCATCCATAGGAAATGTGTTTCTCAGCCCCAGCTACAAAGGTTGACTCCTGAGCTCAGCCTGTATGTGTGACTCATGCTCTTAGCTCTAGAGGCTTTTAATTCAGCCCCAGGTGTGCTAACCACTGGCCATCATCACCAATACATGTGAAAGGGCTATATTAATCTGGTTACAACATACGAAGGTAGAACAGAGTCATTTCTCAGTAATGAATCACGGTCATGGAGATTTGAACATGGAGATTGGAAAGGAAATTAAAATCAGGTTTCCTGTATGGCTCATTCTCCAGCCCAGCATAGGCTCAGATCGGGGAGAGATTTCTTTTTGTTCATTAATAATGGGGGCAGACCAAACACCCCTTCCTGTCAACTGTGCCCCGGCTTGGACGGTGGTGATCACACGATGCCATTCAAGATTGTGATGGAAGCTCCCCAGCTGCTGTTCTGCAGTGCCTGTAGCACTGGTGTGTCTTTTGTCACACACATAAAGCACATGCTACTGACTTCAGAAGTATTTAGGCACAAACCTAAGGACTTTGGTGGACTAAAGGCTCATTACCTTGCTGAGGTGCTGGAGCATGTCCAGAGAAGGGCAACGAAGCTGGTGAGGGGTCTGGAGCACAAGTCTTATGGGGAGCGGCTGAGGGAAGTGGGGTTGTTCAGTCTGGAGAAGAGGAGGCTGAGGGGAGACCTTATCGCTCTCTACAACTACCTGAAAGGGGGTTGTGGTGGGTGTTGGTCTCTTCTCCCAAGTAACCAGCGATAGGAAATGGCCTCAAGTTGCGCCAGGGGAGGTTTAAATTGGATATTAGGAAAAATTTCTTCACCGAGAGGGTGGTAAAGCATTGGAACAGGCTGCCCAGGGAGATGGTGGAGTCTCTGGAAGTGTTCAAAAAACATGTGGATGTGGCACTTCAGGACATGGTTTAGGGGACACGGTGGCGCTGGATTAATGGTTGGACTTGATGATCTTGAAGGTCCTTTCCAACCTAGTGACTCTGTGATTCTGTGATTACAAAACATGCAACCCTGAGAAGGAAGCTGACATCCTAAAATAAACAGCATGGGTCCAGCCTGGCCATCACAGAGAGGCCAGCCTGGCCATCACCACCTGGTCTGGTGCAGGAGGAATAAGGACAAAGCTGAGCAGCTAGTTACCTTTATAAGAACATAACAATTTATTGCTTTTTCTAGACCTCTGAATAATGAGCAACACAGTAATCTTATTAAAAAGGACTTTAAGGGCATGACCAGCTGCCTTCAGTGTCAAGCATGACAGCCCTTGGAAGTGCTTAGTCACACTTTAACTCCTGTTATTATTTTCCAAGCCTGTATTTAAGTCAGACAGAAATGTGGCTTTTCATCAGCCAGCGTTATACACCAGCATGTTTAACCATAACCATCCCGCAACAGCAGAAGGGCAGGTATTGCATCTTTTTTCATAAACGCAAAAGACACATGCTGTCAAAATCGTGTCAAGTTTTAACATTATTGTTGTCTTCAAAACATCTATTTCCAGGGCCAGCTTTTGCACTGGTGTCCCTCTGATACATTAGGTGGACAACCATCCTGAAAAGATTGCCTTTACTAACTACCACAGGACTCTGGAGCTGCAGTGACCAAGAAAGCAGCAAGATCTCTGTAAACACGGAGTAAACACAGGCTGAAGGCACAAAAGAAAGAGGAGAGAGAAACTCTTGAACATGCCACTGAAGGGTGACAATCTCTTTTCTAGATAGTGTCATCCAGTCCTAGCCAAGGGCTATTCTTTTGATCTTACAAGGCTGAAAATGTAAGAATGAAGCCAACAGATCTGGGAAATTACCTCTCCTAGGAAGGGAGAAGAAGGTGTTATGTTAACACACCCAAAATGAAGGGGTAGGTATGAGAAAGGCTCCTATTATGTGCATAAGTAACAGGCAAAACTTTGGTGTCACTGTAAGTCCCCTCTACTCTGAAGGTTTTTGTTGCTCTAGCAACTAAAGGGAGGGAGAGGGAAAAAAGAGAAAGGGGAATGAAGGGAAGAGGGGAAAAGAGATAGCCTAATTGATCTGAAAGTCCGGAAAATCAGAAAGGGAGAAAAGTAAACTGGAAGAACTACTGAAATTTTTTTTGGGGGAAAAAAAAAAAAATATATACACACATATATAAAAAAATACAGCAGCAATTTCTCAAAAATATAAAAAATAATAGCTTCCAAATTAGTATTTTCACAGCTGCAGGCTACAGAGTTTATTGCTTGCAGTATGAAACCTAATGATGTGATGAAAAAAAAATCTGGAATCTCTTCCACCCAGCCTTAGACGGACTGGCAGCCCTAGAGATCAATGTCCATTATTAACTCGCTGACTTCATGCACAGCAAGGCAGAGCACGAACTTCTCTGGTTCTCTTCAAATTTGCCTTAATTGGATCACCTACAGGATGAGAGGATAATTTAGCATGGAGTTCCAGCCACATCTTCATCGCACCCCTGAGCCTAGAACAAAGGCTCTGGTTAGGAGTACATGGACATCTAAGCAGTGAGATGCCCTGAGCCTAACTGTCTATGTCTTGAAACCCTCTGATCACACAGGAGAGGGCAACTGATCCAATCACTGTTGAGGTGAACTGTCTCCAAGATTGTGGCTTGAAAGTGAAATCCCCATGTCAGACTCTTTTCTAAAGGATCCTAACGAGACATCAAGGGGAAGGGACCATGTGGGCCACACTTCTGCCTCCAAACCATTCTCCTTAGGGATTTAATCTAACCCTACTGAAAGCAAGGGGAGTTTTCCATAATTTCAGTTGGCGTAGTATCAAATCTATGTGGTTCAGAGATGGGGTGGGATCACAGACCACAGGTGATGCATTTCTCCCCTTGGTCACCACTCAGCAACCTTGTCCCCTACACAGACACATCCTCCACCAAAGTCTCCTGCTGGAAAAAATTAACAAAGGCCTTTGTTTTCTCAACAAATTGGACTTTAAAAAGGATTTAAGCCGTCATATGACATTTCACAGGATTCAGTTCATTAAAGTAACTAGAAGAGCTATGAAGAGTTTAAACCATCCTTTAGAGGGGATGAGACTTTACGGTTTAGAAGCTCTTAGCTCAAAGGAGGAAGGCAGCGGCTCCGTCACCTCAGCAGTGAGGGAGCCAGGGGCCCTTTTATCCTTTTTCTTGGTTTTTGGTCTCCAGCTGCCCAAACAGATCTGCCAGCAGAAGTCTCCTGCAAGCGCCAGCTTTGCCTGGGTGGCCCTGTGCATCAATCAGTCCCTGCAGACCCTCTGCTCCCGTCACCGGCAGTGACTTCTTTGAACCTATTGAGCCTGTGTCAGAGTAATGAGGCAGGAGTTGTCCGTGCTGCCGCTGACTCCGTTATCTCGTGCAATATCAGGAGTGAAAAAATGGCTGCTGGGTTTTTTAACGGTCTGGCAGAAGCCTTGCCGATAACAATTCTTTACTTGGGTTTGCTGGAAATTACAGCCATTCCCTCTGTTCAGCTCCATTTCTTAGCCCCTTGCCATTCTGCGGGAAATAGGTTTGAAATAGTTTCTCTGGTTTTGGGAAAAAGAATAATGAAGAAAAAAAAAAAGCAAATTTGTCAGTGTTGAACGTGCCTTTCTCTCACTTAAGCAGCAATAAATGAGACTCTCTGGTTTCTTATCTCTCACCTTCCTGTGTTAATATTTAGGAGTCAGTACTAGCAAGACTGTCTCTGGTTCTCCGTTATGGCTTTGGATTTATTTTACTGATCCCAGCACACTTCTGGATCCCTGACAGCAACTAACTTACAGACATCAGCGTCCTGTGACACAGGGTGGTCTCAAAGAGATGAGCAGCTGAAATGCTGCTTCTGTCACCTTTCCACTGAGCCGAAAGCAGCACGGTGTCGGCAAGTCCCGTTCCCCACGGCACCTTCCCCACGTCTCACGCTGGGCCACGTGATGCTCCAGAAGCCTCTTGATCTCACGCAAGATGCAATAATTGCCTAAAATCCCCTGCTGTAGCTGAACCTGTGCTGGACTTCTTCCTTGCTGCAAGAGTTTTTTGTGCCACTGTTAGCAGCGTTTTTTCCCATGTTCTTTGGGGGAAAAAAAAAAAAAAAGAGACCCTGGCTATGAACTACTGGTTTGTTTAGTGCAGAACCAGTCTCAGCTGAAGCCCGTGTGAAGCCGTTCAGGTGCTGGAATCTGTGCTCTTCCTTTGACTTGAGTGGAACATGTCGTGTTACACCAAGTGCAGCTCTGCTTTTGGGTGTTTAATACATTTCTCCTCCAGATGTTGCGCTGGCCCTCTCCTGAGAGGAGATTTTTCTTGCAAGATGTCCCTTAACTTTGTGCTTCAGGGAGAAATAATCTCTGCCCTCTATTATTTTAATGACATCCAAAACAGTTGTAGGCATCTTCCACCACAAATGGAAAGAGCTGGGCTCTCTTTCACACACCTTAAAAGCTTTGGACACGCAGTAAAGAAAACTGTCAGGTACAGCTATTTCCACAGGCAGTGAATCAGGGTGGTGGCCCGGCCGTTTGGTGAGGGCAGGGATCCGAGGGGGAGGGATGGCCAAACTCAAACCTGGTGCCTGTGTTGTGGCTTTAAGTGGTGTGAAGAACAGTGCTGCTTTAGACCTGGCAGAGAGAAGACAAAAAGTCCTGCATCATCCATCTCTGCCAACAGTTCAGCATGAGATGCTCAGAAGCAGCAATGAACCAGGAGGAGAAGTCTGGCATGGGGAGCCTATAAAACACCCACCTAGAAACGTTAATGGCGTCCATTGGATCCAGGGGAGTCACTGATTGGACGTGATGTGAGAAGAGGATGAATTTCTGTACAGCTCCAGTGAAAAATGGAAAATGGATAAGGACAAAATACATGGTGGTGGGATGGCCAGGAAAGGCAGCAGAGGGCTGCAAGAACAGTGTCTTGGGGAAGGCCTGGAGGCAAGGAATATGGGGGACATAAAAGAAGAGGGAGAGAGAAGCTCGGAGAGAAGCATTGCATTGCAGAGGTCCTTAGCTGGTGCTGTGTGCCTGCCACAGTGGGAAGAAGCTTGCGACGGTTGCAAGTGGTGGAAGGTAGGAATGGGAAATCAGAAACAAGCAGCGGACTAGCGAACATCCATCCCAGGACTTGGTGGTGCTGCGGTTGCTCGCTAATCAAAAAAGAATGCTTGTTCTGTGCTCTTTTACCCCTATCTCGATACCAGGGACAGATATTCTTCTTCCAGTTTGCTTCTTCATATGCTAATGCAAAGACCCACATAAACATTATAATTTTATTATTATTATCCAAAGGTTCCTGTTTGCTGGATCCCAAGGCAGGCACAAAAAGTGGTTGTTCAAAGAGGGGAGCTCAGCTGAGAATGAACACCTTTGTTTTTCAAATTTTAAACATGATATCAAATCTCCTTTTTCTCCCCCTTTTCCCCTACGTGTTCTGTAGACCTGAAGAGCAATGTTATTTCTTTTAGTTGTGCAAAGGTCTGCAGAATAAGGCCATATTCCCTCATCTACCCTCATCAACTTAGCCCAGTTCTTTTGAGATAGATGCAAACACACATGAGCCTAAAGCGCTGAAAAAGCTGAATCTTAATCAGAGATATTTGGTTATACCAAGGTCCCAAGAACATCCTTACCTAGCGGCAACCTTTGTCTTTCAACTCCTCTTCCATGTGTTTTCCTTTGAATCTGTTAAGTCCATGCAGCTTCTTAATCAAATCACCAAAAATGTGTTGAACAAAATAATCAGCTTGTGATTACATTTTAAGGGATAAATAGCACATGACCAGCATTAATCACTCAGTACACCCCGGGTGGGTGGCTGATTCCCAAGGACTTTCAATAAAATCTAGAAGTGCTATATTTTCCCTTGAATGCGGTAGCCTTCAACCGAAACAAATGGAATCCTTTTCTTAGGTCTAATTTGTTAACACTGTAGACCTCAGAATAGAATTGACAATGCTACTAATAAAAACATTTTAAAGTTATTATCTTCACTGAAGTCCTATAGGATTTTATTAGAGCTAATGCAATTCCCCCAGACTCTAATGATAAAAATGCACTTTTCAAATCATCTTACAGGCGTATGATTGCCATTACTGTACTTACTGGTTTCCTTATATATCAAAATATATCAGGGAGGAGAAAGAGATTGTTTTAGCTGTTACGTTTCCCACAAAACATTGTATTAACTGTGCTCTAGCATACCTCTAGGATAGCTGGATTTAAATCTGGGGCGACAAAAGCACAAAAGGTCGGGGTTGGGTTATTGCAAACTAGTTGGTGATCAATCCTGGCTGAAGGCATGACTTTTTAGTTTACATACTACACAAAATCCCAGTTCCCATTGTATTTTGTTGTGTTATGCTTACTGCTTGTCCCATTATGCAATGTAGTTTTAAGAAGTGCACCCTACAGATTGTGGCTGATTTACTAATATTCTCATCAAGCCAAAATGTTCAGCTCTTGCAGTGCAGTGGGTGGAGGGGGGATATAATCTTTAAAAATAGATCCTCAAGTCTTTTCTTAGATTGCAAAAAAAATCTTAAAAAAAAAAAAAAAATCCAAGCTACCACACACTCCCCCATTCGTCTGAAAGTGATTTGTTGTCAAGAATAGAAGTTTGGTTTCCAAGGTACAGTGAAAGAGCATAGAGACGGCCTGAGGTATGGGATAAATATGTCATATTTCTCCGTTACACAAGATGCTGTAGCTAAGGGGAGATGCAGAGCGGGTACCAGGATGAAGCCGCTTGCCAAAACCACCTGAGAGCATTTTGTAGGTAGTGCCTTGTGTTTGAAAGTGAAGTACAGGTGTGACTCACCCTGCCGAGACATGCGTGCCAGCCTCTCTGCAGCGTGTGGACGAGACACTGCGAGGCTAAGAAATCCTCTACGGCTTGCTCAGACAAAAATACATGTGCCTTCTGCCCCTTGCCCCCTTCCTCCAGCTTTCATGGAGGAACCCAGTGGCACTTGTGTTGCTCATGGATCTTTCGATGGACCCAAAGCCTGCAGGAGTTTCTGGTACTGCTGGTGCTTTTGCTGCGAAAATTAGCGTTCAGAGAGGTGCAGTCCTGCAAGGTCCTTCCAGGGGCCGTTGCTCCCCAGTTCCTGCAGAAATGCAGCCAAAGCTGCCAAACCTACCAAGGGACAGCCCTTGGCAGGGAGGGCTACCACGCGCACCCAGGGCTACGGGAGGGACGGTGAAAAGTTAGATGTAGGTGACTGACACTCAGAGCCTTGGGGTGGCTGTGCCCTATGGAGCCCCTTGCAAGAGAAGGTGGATTTAATTCCAGTTTGCAGAGGACAAACCTGATGGCTCTAAGGCTCCTGCCGAGCCTGTGGCAAAGCATTAGAAGTTACGAGAGAAGGGTTTGGATGAGCAGCCATTTCCCATACTGACATGCTTTGTGGGGGTCACAGCCCATGGTGGGATGGGTTTGATGAAGACAGAAGCCTTCTCAGAGCTATTTTCTATTGTGATGCCTGTTTTCCTGCTCAACCTGCAGACCAGAGACTCTCACACGGATGACAACCCACTATTCAGGTGCTGGGATTAGGCCCACCAGGCCTCCCTGTTGCACCTTGGTCTCTTTGCTGTTTCTCCATACAAGGTCCTCCTCTTTGCTCCTGTGGGCCCAGAGGGTCCTGGTACCCAACTGCAAAGGGGACATCGTCACTCCAGTTGGCAGGTGGAGCTAAACCAGATTGTGAATGAGCCAGAAAGGAGATGTAAGAAAAGGACACAAATGCTGGAGAGGAGATAACAGTGTCCTTCAGGCTGCCATGACCAGAGTAGTCCTGGGAGGGTTCCAGCATGTAAAACAAAGCCCAGATTGACTGTGTTGATCATTATTTCATGCAGCATGAAGAGGTTCAGTTTGCAACCCAGATTTCTTTGCCAAGTCCTTTCTCCAGACACTGGTTTTAGCATAAAATAATTTCTTCGTCTATCAATCAATCAGCTTCACTGACGTTGAACCCTTACCCTTACTGGGATATTGCTGTCGAACTGATACACAACAGTACGTAATGGCCATTTCATTTCACCTCTTCAGGAAGAAGAGATTTCAGCTCTCCCTTGTCCAGGGAAGCCCTTTATCCCACATTTCCCATGCCACAGCCCATGTGAGCTTCTGCTCAAGCTAGCAATGATGTGAAGGCCAGCCAAGGGCAAGGAGATGTCCAGGATACACCACAAAGAAAGTACCCAGAAGACACTCGTATATACGTATTTCCTTCCCCTGTGATAACCACAAGTACCTTTGCATTCCTATTTTAGCCCATAAAAACCCCCAGCCATGGATCCTTTGCTTTTTTCCAGGTGAGCCCAGCTGGAAGCATCTACAACCTTCTGTGGTGGGGTGGGGAAAGACACCATCTCTCTTTGTACCTGCTTCTAGTGTGCCCACCCAGGCTGTGGGAGTAGCAAGGGGAAGGACGAATAGGATTGAAAGAAAACAAGACCCAGACACATCCTTATGTGAATAGCCTACAGCGTACCCAAAGCTTTTTGTAGATTATTTTGAATTACAAAGTGTAGGTCAATGAAGAAAGAAAAAAAAAAAGACGAACATAAGACACCAAACAGACTTTCTGTGCCTCCACCTAAAACCATGGCCAGAAGTCCCCCAGCTCAGTGAAGTCCTAGCCAGAAAGGGCCTAACCCAGTCACTTCCCTGTTGGACTGGGACATCCATCCCACAAGTCCAGAGCATCTCCTGCCCCAACATCCAACTCCTGGTCCTGCCAGAGGCGCAGCACTGGCTCAGGGAGGCACACAAGCTCCTCACAGGGCCAGTTTGGGGAGCAGGGCCAGGGCAGCCCTCACGCAGCACCTTGGGGAAGGCAGGTATAACCCGTTCCTGGGTGCACGCCATAGCCCCTGTTACACCCGGGGCTTCCTCACCCTCCGGCCACACAAATCAGCTTTGTCTTGCATAGGATTCAGCTTCCAGAGAGAAGCCGCTGGAGGCCCGTCGCCTGGGGTTTCAGGCTTAGGCTGCCTGCTAGGTCTTTCGCGAGCAGCTTAAGGCAAGCTCCCTACATCCCACGAAGGCCCACATTACTCCATACCCCACGCAGGTGCTGTTTTATTTGCTCCTCCTTCCCCACCTCTCTCTCTGGCTCCTCGTTTCAAATTATTTTGCCATATCCTCCCCATTTGTCGCCCTCCTGTTACTGTTACTGTGGGTCTTGCCACCTGACGGTCACCCATGCTCCGAGCAGAAAGGGCATGGGAAGCCTCAACCGCAAGGTGAGGGGATACGTTGAGCAATGCAGCTATGGGACATTTATCCCTAAACCCCACAACTGTCCCGAAAGGTCACCATGCTGTTACACCGCATTGCCTACAGAGCAGGGTGCTACTGTCGGTCCCCCGTTGAAGCTGAGCTGGAAGCGTGTATGATTCACAGCACTGATAGCATCTAACAGTTGGGTTATTTTCCTTTAATAAACCTTTCCTGAACTGAACTATTTTTCCTTTCTGTGTCCCCACCCCTCATCCTGCTTCCACAAATAAAGGCATTTCCTACTGCTGCCACGGGAACACTCCATCGCTGCACCGAAATTTCCTACAGCCTTCCTGGCGTTTGTCCTCTGAAATGCCTGAATACGTGTGAAGGCTTCCATAGAGCTGAATTGCTCACAGAAAAACCAGGAGCAGAGCTCGGAAAGCTGTTGTAAAGTCAACCAACACGTGGTTGGGTTGGCTTTACTCCTTGCTGACTGCCAGCATTGAGTGTAACCTCTGCGGGGTGGAGGGTGGGGAGTGGAGGAGGAGAGGGGGGCAACGTTGTGTTGAAGCAACGGTCTCTTGCCCCTCGCTGAGAAATCACCAGTTTCATAAGCTATGGGCTTTTGTTTGAAATCCCTGATTTCTTTGGCATGTTTATTGATTTGTGCAGCTAATGTGTTGGGTAGGTTGAATAGTTTATTAACTTTCAGACGAGTTTCCTTGCATCCTGATTATATAATTTAGGGTTTTGTCACAGAACTATACTAGGACTGAGTGTTAAATCATCTGTTTTCTTTTTGCTTTTTTTTTTTCCTACTAGATATGAACATGGGTTGTTCCTGGGTGCAGGAACATTATTGCTGCAAGCCTGGGCTGCGCTTGCCACCTCACCCGCAACATGGGGAAAAGCAGCAGCTCTGGCGATGTGGTGGGTGCCGCCGCTTGTGTTTGAAAGGTCCCACCCAAGGCACGTTTGTATGCAGCGACTGTGGGTCCCTGCTGCAAAGAGGTGAGGGGGTAGCGGGTGACGCGGGGTCTTTCGGGGCACCGTCGAAGGGCTGCGGGACCTGGCTGGAGGCACCGCTGCAGACGGGATTTCAGGCTGTGCTGAACGGCTCCTGGGGGCAGCTGCAGCGCCGCACTTCAGCCGCATTTTTTGTTTTTATTTGATTTGACTTTTTCTTGCCCGTAAAAGATTGCCGCAAACACTGAGCTTTTAAATTAAAGGGAGTTAATGAAAGTGTACCTGTGATAACTATTACCGGATCCCTTGTACATTCAACAGTCGCATTAAGATGATTTCTTATTATCTCTAAATCCATTCCAGAGGCATGTTCTCGCTGTTACAGCCCTCCTGTGCACCATCGCAAGTGCGGGTTTTACTGCCCAGCATGGCAGATAAAAAAAGGCCGACTATTGCTACGGCCCTGACTTGTTTTTTTTATTTTTTTTCCGAGACACATGAGCTGGGGCTTACCAGGAACCCTGCTCAACATTTCCCTTGGATAAAGCATGTTCGTGTATCCACATCCCCTGGGCATTCTTAATGCAAATGGAGACTTCACCTAAAACAAGAGGAGATCTTTCTTTGTTATAAGAATAGCAATGCAGCTTTCGGCTGAGAGTGCGCTGCCTTGTACGAAATGGTATCAAACAAGATAAAAATGGAATATTGAGTTGGTGTAGCCAAGGCTGCTGCAACCACTTCAGTCCCCAGAGTCGATTAGGCAGAGTTTACTGCAAGGTAGACCATCCAAAATATATCTGGTGCATTGTCAGTCACAGGTAGCCCATGAAATATGCGTTTTCATACAGCAGCCACTAAATTTCTGTTGAACCAGGCATTCATCCCTGAGCTCTTCTGTCTGATACAGCTGGTGGATTTTGCAACTGTTTTGGCTTTGGCTTATTTATCCCACACATCCAGTTACCCGTAACACAGTGGGTCACAAGCCAGAGGCCAGATCTGTGTCTCCCAGCTTCGCTTCGTCAGAGTGACAAACGAGTGGCTGCTAATGGTTCTTACCAGAGAGGAGGTGCTGAGGAGGCACAGAAAACCCTCTCCACTTCTCACTGCTACCGTTTGCTATGGAGGGGACAGCCTGGTCCAGTTCATTGATCATTGCCAATTCCCACTGCGTGGGTTTGGGGGCAGGATATTTCTTTGATGAGAGGGTGGTCAAACACTGGAACAGGCTTCCTAGAGAGGTGGTCGATGCCCCATGCCTGTCAGTGTTTAAGAGGCATTTGGACAACGCCCTTAACAACATGCTTTAACTTTTGGTCAGGCATGAAGTGGTCGGGCAGTTGGACTAGATGATCATTGTAGGTCCCTTCCAACTGAAATTTCTATTCTATTCTATTCTATTCTATTCTATTCTATTCTATTCTATTCTATTCTATTCTATTCTATTCTATTCTATTCTATTCTATTCTATTCTATTCTATTCTATTCTATTCTATTCTATTCTATTCTATTCTATTCTATTCTATTCTATTCTATTCTATTCTATTCTTGCTGGAGCGGCTGGGGTTGGTACACACTGCAGCTGTTACTGCAGGGCTGGACGGCGTGTAGCTCCAGGTCCTCCCCTCCTAATGTGAATTATAGTATCACCAAGACAGAGGCTTGAAAACAGTTAGGAGTCCTCTTTATATCTTCAGGTGGAAGTGAGAAGTAGAGCTGCTAAAGTGTTTCCTTCTGGGACAGATTGTGGACTAAAAATAAACTTCAGGTCGAGGTAAGTGAGGCCGCGTCTACACGTGCGTGAGACGGTTGCCTCCTAGTCCTGGGCTCTGCAGGGTGGTCCAAGGGATGCTGTCCTCCTAGGCAGTCTCAATCTGTCCCCAGATCCCACCACCCGGACACCAGCAATATCCAGCATGTCCCGAGTACGGCAGAGAGACTGAGACCATCACCACCACCGCTTCGGCGAATCGCCACGCGGCCGCGGAGCTGGGGAGGGCCTGCGTCAGCCTGCAGTGGTAGGACCTGATGTGCCCTGTGGTGTTCGGACGAGGCGCTGGGAGCCACATTGCCAGCGCCAAGCAGGGAGACGTGGCTTTTAGCGAAGCTGAACTTCCTGCTGCACGGCAGCGCTTCGCATTCAGCGTTCTACGTGTAGCACTGGGACTGCGTATAAAGATGCTGTCACTAAGCAACAAAACAAGGATTTTGCAGGAGATAGCAAGGTGATACTAAATCCCCTTTCCTCCTCCCTCCTCTCCAGCATGCCAAGGTCACCAGCAGCCAGGCTCTTGCCCGTGTGTTGGTTGGGAGCTGGTGGGAGGACTGATAAATACGGGAGGAGAGGACAACAGTATCATGGGCTAATTCAAACCAGGTGCGTCGGGTCTGGAGGCAGAGCCCAGCCAGGCAGAGGTTGTATTCTCCTCCCAGCGCCTAACCTTGAAATAAGCCACGCGGCAGAGCAGGGCAGAGGGTGGAGAAGCCTCGAGCAGGTGAAGGATGCACTTGAAAACAGAGAGGAGGGCTTCATCTGTGGCATGGACCTCAGGACTTTTTCCGACTGCTCCGAACTCGGAAACCGAGTCGAACGGACAAAATGGTACCGTCTAGCTGCAGAAAAGCAACACGAAGAAGAAAGAGAGATTACAAAACAAATAACTCTTATGTCAGAAAAAATTCCCTGAGATTGAAAATCTGAAGAGGCGGAGGAAAAAAGAGGTTTGGAGCCAAGCCTCGCAAGGGAGCCTTGAGCAGCGACGGCCGTAAGCGAGGCTGATGCAGGGGCTCTTTCAGTTTGGAGTGCAGACGTCTGCCCGGTCTGTGATCTGCGCCCGGCGGCGTTGCTCTTTGCATTGCCACCAAAGGAACCAGCTGATGTCCCCAGCGCAATGAGCAGGCTAAACCCCAATAACGGTGACGGGTGGCACGTTTCCGTTTGCGTCCTATATGTGCAAACAGATAGAGCATCACCTCCCAGCTGCCAAAACACTGCCGCCTT
Organism: Phaethon lepturus; assembly: GCF_000687285.1. NCBI lineage: Eukaryota > Metazoa > Chordata > Aves > Phaethontiformes > Phaethontidae > Phaethon > Phaethon lepturus. The sequence goes on along the minus strand of NW_010536964.1, from coordinate 76,485 downwards.
ATCTACGGTGCAGCAAGGGGCGCGGGGAAAAGAGAGAGGGAAAATATGACCGTGCTCGCTCGGTAACAGCTCGAAATGCCTCTCAGCCAAGGGTCTCATCAGAGCAGGTCTGCACAAAGCCAAGATAAAGCTGCAGCAGGTTTCCCCCTTCCCTGGACATTTTACGTCGGCGGTCCCCAGGAGACCTGTATTTCCCCATCATGTGGCTCCTCGCTGATGTGCCGCGTGATGTCCTGCTCGCCGGGAAGGTCACTGTGCACCTGGGCGGTGGTGTGCACAGCGAAAGGAAAAATACTGGGGACAAGCCACAGTCCTGGTGTTTGTAGCACAGCAGGGCTGAAGAGCCCGTGTACGAACCTGGCCCCCATGGAGCTGCACCCCGGGTGGGGAGGTGAAGGGTTTTGCTCTAGCCCACCTCCAAAGAAATGAGTCTCCTCGCCTGCTCTCTCCACGCTCTTTGCATGGGTATCTCCCTGGGTCTTTTTACGCTTCTAAAGGCATTAGCTAACTTCATCTGCATTTGACAGGACGCGGGAGGGGGATTTATCTCACCCAAATGCAGCGTAAGGTAAGTGGATGCCTCCATCTGAACTAGTCACCTTGGCTTCTCTCTATAGCCACTTGCAAAAAATAGCCATTTTGAGTTGGAAACGTGACTTTTCTGATGCAGGGTGGGTGTCTGCTTAAAGACGGCTGGATTCCTTCCCCACAGAGCCCCTTTCTCCCTGTGGATTTCCTGGGGAGCACAGATGACTGCCCTGTAAATCACCACAGCACATTGTGTGGCTCCTGCTCCTATCTAGTGCTTTTAAATAGAGAGGCTTGTGTTAATGACGTCACTGACCCCTCCTGTTGTTTCTCCCAGCAGGGCTCATGAGACCCCAAGCCCCCAGTACGGACTGAGCACAAGCTTTAAAGGACGTGATTTTATACTGAAACCAACAGCAGCTATACAAAAGGGGAAAACTGATATATTTACCCAATATGTGTATGGAAAATAATATCCCAAAGCATTTGCACAAAATTTGACTTTTGTGCTAAATTTAAGTGCTCATTATCCAAGGGCTTTGTTCTGTCACCACATGGAAGTCGCTAATATCTATACAAAGTTCAAATAACACAAACCTGGGCCAGGTCCCTGCAATGCCCTCCTCAAGAGACTTGTAAAGACACAGCCCTGGCCAGGACTTCAGCCAAGTGTCTTGTGTCTCAGGGAGTGTCTTGTGTCGCTTCCACGAATAAAAAGAGTCTCCAGGGGCTCAGCTCTCCAAGGGAGTGAGAGGTGGGATGGGATGGGCAGGCTTTAAAGCTTTACACCTTCCTCCGGGCTGTATTTTACATCGCAGATGCCATGGTAGGGAAGAAGAAACCTCTTACCAGGGCTACCTTGAGCTGGGGCTCTGCAACGGTGGCATCTTCTCTGGTGGCATCTTCCATGCATGCAAATGCCCACACAGCTGGCTGCAGGGTTTATTTTAATGAATTAAATTGTCATGTTCAAGTCTCATTTCACAGCTCTTCTGCTCTGCTCTTTACTGACTTTACCATCACGTTACCTTTGCTCTTGCGCTTCCTCCGGGGATCTGCAGACATCCAGCTGAGCAAAGCCGAAGGCTGGCAAGGTGACATCCTTCTGGGGTGACATCCTTTTGCATCCCTGGAGCCCATACACGCAACCAACACAAAACATTTGCAGGCAGAGGAGAGCACATCCAAATGTCGCACTCGTTTCATGAACCCTTTTTAATTCTCAGAAGCCTGTGGCCTCTCTCAAGCCAGAGGTGAAGGAAAAAACAATCATTATTAAACTGGTGACTTAGAACTTTTTTTTTAGGAGGGAAAAAAAAAGATGAAAGGGGAAACGTTCCCTGATTCACACTTCTTAAGGTCACACTTCATATTAAGGTTCCATTTATAAAGAACACATAAATGCTTAATACATGTTTAAGTGATTGATGAATCATTTATTGTATATTGCTATTGAACTGTTGGTCTCTAGAGCTGTGACTTAACCATCTATAATACCTGCAGCTGCCGTATATGAAGCCATCGATAGTGTTAGAACACAAAGTATTCATGTGCCTAACGTGCTGACTACATCTAACATTTATGAATGCTTTATAAACAATTTATAAATGAAATCTTAATATACAGTGTAGCTTATTTTTAATGTCGTGGCAGTTACATAACCTTTTTGGCCTTGATTCATCTCAGTTGACTTCAGGCACCTTGTGGAGGTGCCTCTGGTTGTAGCCTGGTACTATTTCTCTCCGCATTGCTACCCTCCTTTCTCCCACTGCTTTATTTGCCCCCGTGCTGCCCCAAAGAGCACTATAAATGTGCCTGTGGGGGATGCTGCAGCCTCACAGGCTTCAACAGGCTGTGCGGTGATCGAGCTGCACATCGATGGCCGCCTCACACACGTGTACACACACTAAGGGAAAACGCTCCCCTGCCTCTTCTTTGCCCTTTTCAACCCCAACCCATTGCACGGGTCCAGCCTGGTGTGGCCACGTGAAGAAGTGAATCAGGCAAAGGGGTGGGGAGGGAATGGCGTCTGTGCTCTGGATCTGAGCTGTTTGTTGGGAAAGGAGGTGGTAGGCAGATGCCTAAACCGGACCATGGCATCGCTTCAGCCATGGGCCTGGACTGTTCTGTAAGCACACGGGCAGACTTTGGAAAGAAGAAGAGCTCTGTTTCTGACTCAGATTGGTGATGACACCCTCATAGCCATTAACGAGACGCTCATTGTTAAACCATTTCAATAGTTGGCCTGCTTTCTTTCTGGCAGTGTCTACATTGTTTTGTTCAAACTGAACATATGCCGAAAGGGGGCTGAAATTGCCCTCCTTCAGTCATATCAGAGTACACTGGGCTGTAACAAATTCTTCTCTTCAGAGGATCCAGCGCTACCTCGTCACAAAAATGGTGCTGTGTTTCTGTATCGTTAACATATGCCTTCCCTTCTGCCGAGTAACTTCTGAGCAGTTCCTGGGGAGTTTTCCTGTGGATGTGGAGATGGGGAGGCCGAGAGGACGTTGGCGCAGCCTTGTGCTGGTCCCAGCCCTTGGAAGAGCGATTGCAAGCAGGAGGTGGTTGAGTATTGTCTCACTTACTTAGTGTGCAGCTACTGGGCACGGCCTTTGGGTATAATGTGATTTCCCGAGCAAGTCTATGCACATGATTTGTGCCTTCAAGCTTCATTGCTGTGGTTGGTATAGATATACACTGACCACATAATGGCCTGGAAGGATCTTTTGCACTCACAGACTTGTATATATCTACCCCTCACCTACTAAAATGACAGTGACAGATTTTGATGAGATGTCTTTTCCTTGTACCAGGGCTCCTGGGAGACAATGGTGATGGCCCGTGCAACGCAACAGGACAGGGTCCTCATCTCAAATTTGCAGGTTCAGATGCAGATTGTGCGTCTGGACATAAGTTTAGCAAGTTCCCCAGGCAGATGTGTGACTGAATTACCTGTAATGAGTGGGTCTATTAATGTGCTTAACCTTAGATATCTTGCTGAATCAGAAACACAGGGACAATAAGTAATCAATATATGTTAAATGGCATGTCACCTACATACAGCACAAGTCCCATTGCTATTATGGAATTGATGCATCATGAATGTAGTAGCCTAAGTATTACTCCAACAAGCAACACCAGATGGTAATAAAATAGACAAGGTCCCATTCAACTGACATATCCCAAGATGCTTTTAAGAGATGATGCGAGAGCCAAACTCCAGTTTAACAACTGAAATTGGGTTTGAAGCAGTTTTTTTCCCCAGTAGATGACCAAAGTGTTAGGAGGGTTCTGATGGAGATGTAGAGGAAGGAGGGAGAAAAAGAAAGGAACATGCTGATCCCTCCTGTTGGGACCAACCAAAGAAAAGCAGAAAAGCAGTGAGTGGAAGAGTTAGTGGGAAGGGTGAGGTGAGAATGCCAGAGATGAGAAACCAGGAGCTACAAAAGTGCTGGACAACCCAAGGACCCTGACCTAAGCCCCAGAATGGTATCATCTGCAGAAGTAAGCATGTATCATTGAACACTGGACATGAAAATTGTCCAGACCTGCGTGTCTTCTGTATTAATTAAAGAGCATTAGTGGTTACAAATCTCTGTAAAGCATGTACCTGTAGGAAAGCCTTCAAATCCCACCTGTGCCCAAACAGCTGAACTGCAAGCCCAGAGCTCTAGAGGGCATGTGTAACACCCCAGGGAGCTGGCAGACAGCACTGTGTGTATAGTGTAAGTAGGATGGATGCATAGTCCCATTTCAGTGAGGGACAAAGTGCCCACACACAGGAGGGGAGCCAGAGGATCCAAGGAACGGAGAGTGTAGCTGACTCTCACTAAGGAAAGCTTAAGAGTTTCTAGATTGGGAACCCAAATGCAGGAGCCTCGGGACTGACAGAAGGAGCTCAAACAAGGCTGGACATCAGATGGTGCACACAAAACAAGTGCTTCCAGTCAGTCTTCCCAGCTATACCACCTCCATAAGTGGTCTTCCTTCCAGTCTTTGAGCTGTCTCTGTAGAGGATGGAAAGGATCATAGAATCACAGAATAGTTTGGGTTGGAAGGGACCTTTAAAGGCCATCTAGTCCAACCCCCCTGCAGTGAGCAGGGACAGCTTCAACTAGATCAGGTTGCTCAGAGCCCCGTCCAACCTGACCTGGGATGTTTCCAGGGATGCGGCATCTACCACCTCTCCGGGCAACCTGGGCCAGGGTTTCACCACCCTCAGTGTCAATACTAGGATACTGAGGCATAAGTAACCTTTCACATGAGGGCAGCTCTCTCCCCTCAGCTGACAGTTAATGGACACTGATGCAAGAGCCACACTATGGCGCATACACCTTTCATCAGCTCTGAGTTAATCCAGTAAGAGAAAATTTGAATGAAACTGAAATTTCAGT